>NC_139710.1:44779547-45039547 GCF_964188405.1 Protomyctophum parallelum
TAAGTGACTTGTATGTATGAACGTGTGTGTAGTGCTGTGAATCTTCTGCTATCTCACGATTCGATTCCCATTACTATTAAGTATAGCCTTTGATTAAAAAAAAACAAAAACATAATGAAGTGACATTATTCTCAGCCCTGCAGTCGCTACTCGCCTTTAAGGCGTCTCACTGGTCTAAATTATTTCAGTCATATTGTTCTGGACTTTAACAACCAAGTCTAGCCCAGTAAAAAAAAATATAATACCAGAGAGGGTCGTCACGGTTGTGTAAAAAGTCTTGGCTTTGATGGTATGTTAGATTAGGTGTAGTTCTATTTGATGCAGAAACACAACATCATTGCCTTGATGCAAGCAATATTAACGAGTGTCAACTACAGGTTCAGCTGGACAGTGACACACACTCCTCAGCTGTGCTGAACTTCAAGTGACTGGAGTCACTTGAATAGGACTGAAGAAGATAATGATAATGTTTACTGTAATTATAAGCTTACATTTCATATCACAAACATGAAACACCATATAGTCAAAACTCCTGTAACTGATTTCGGATATCGAATCACGATTCTAATTTGATGAAGTTTTACACCCCTAGGTGTGCACGCACACGCATGCATGCATTAGACATTTCCGTCAGTGTGCATGTATGTGCACACTGCACACATGCATACATCAACATGCACACGCATGGATACACTGACATGCAGGCTCTTGACTATGGATGCCAGTGGAGCAGGCCGAGTCTCCCTGTGCCAACTGCACATATTTTTGAAGTCAAGATTTGCAAAATGCCTTTCAGACCGCCCCCTCACTAGTAAACAGAAACAGCGGCTGTGGGAAGGCAGGGAACCCCATTTGAGAACAATGTAGAGAGCTATTAGAAACACTCAATAGAGCATTGTAGTTCTTCCACTATTCCTAAAGCGCCGGACTGGTGTGGCCAAAACACTCTGACTTACTGTATGTCCTCCTTAAATGAAGTGGAACAAAAGCATAACATCTCTGCCCAAAAATAAAGTGCTCAGACAGTCGCTGATGTGTGCATACTACTGTACATACTACTGTACCTTCATGAAGAGAGTACTGTGCTCTTATTGAGTTCATAGCAGAAGCGTAATTATTTCATAAAAAAACTAGAGGTTGGCAAAATGTGACCACATATAGAAAAATAAATACAAATTCACCTGTAATGACATACCCAAAATATGGAGGCCAGTTTTAAAGTGATGAATGAATGTATGGCTGCTGAAAGAAAACAAGTGCCGATCTAAAAATCGGATTAATTTGCAACATTCAGAGGTGGGGCAAATATGAATAAAATTATAAGGGGTTAGCCTCTCTCATTCTGCCCCGGCGTGCCTCCTCCTCCCCCTTGGCCTGCCCACTGCACTCATCCCCTGACCACTTCCTTCTGCCTTTGAAGCTGGGCGCCCCTCTCTCTCCTGCCGCCAGACAGGATACCCCACATCCTGTGAGAGACAGGAAGGAGCCCCACTCTTCTTAGCCCCAGACACAAATCTGCACACCAGCAGCCTCCAGCACCATTTCAGCCTTCCCTGTGCGTTTACCGCTCCAAAGGTCCAAAACACTACCGAAGCATGAAGCAGACAATCGACAAGGCGTCTACTCTTATCATTCTATGACAACTTAGGCCCAAGCAACATGTAAAACAAAATATCTGAAATCAGTGCACAGAGCAAGGCTTCTACTTTTTTTCTTTTTTACTTACTCTTTTACGACTCTCTATCGGTCTGTGCGGAGGTGCACCTCCCACTCATGAGGATCTCAACAGCTGACACCAATTTGCCTGAGATTCCCTTTGGATGGGTTCTCCCATGCTTCAGTGAATGCTGGCCAGACCTCCATCTGATGCGGAGCCAGCGGTGGTTTTGGTTGCTGCATTGATAACCACATGCAGATCAGGAATTTCGGTTAGCAGCATTCACAGCTTTTCCCCAACTCATACGAAATGCACAGCGGAGGTCTGGCAGAGGGTCAGCTCAGAGTAGGAGTATGCATGCCTGTCACAATGTACTGATGGCCTGCGATAGTACTTCATCAGTCTCCCCTCTGTGTGTGCACAGAGGGGGGTTCTGTGAAGAGTAGAGCAAATTGAGGACGGTTCCACTGCAGAGGAAAAACCTATGTCAAAGGAAGATGTGAAGACTTTTCTTCCAAGATACAATATTTACGGTTTGATAGACATGAAACCCACTGCTATAAAATCACTAATACTAAAAAGGGTTTTAGGTTGTTTTTAACCTTATCATCTCACATTCTACTGTCTAGATTGCCATGGTTGTAGCCTACTACTGTACATGGTTGTACTACTGTACATGGTTGTACTACTGTACAACTAGGATGTAGGATGACCCCTACAGATGTTGGTGACCCCATGCCATGGCCTTTCCCTTAGGCCAAAATGTCCAGTTGCACACAATTTCAAAATCAAATGGGTGGATTGCCATGAAACTTGGAGCAGCATGACCTCTACAGGTTGCTAACGGGACTTATTTTATTATTATTATTATTTTAAATGAACGGTATCGTAAGATCTACTGTACTTCCATAAGTTCTATTCATGCTTCGACGCTGGGTCATGTCCGATGCTGATGCCGAGTACGCCGATCCGCACCCTATTGGTATGCAAACCTCAGGCACCTCGCAGGCACCCGCTCTGCTTACAGCTTCACTCGAGGCTCAGGCCTACTCCTGCCTTATTTTATCTGCTCATGCCTAGCTCGAGGCTCAGGCCTACTCCTGCCTTATGTTATCTGCTCATGCCTAGCTCGAGGCTCAGGCCTACTCCTGCCTTATTTTATCTGCTCACGCCTAGCTCGAGGCTCAGGCCTACTCCTGCCTTATTTTATCTGCTCATGCCTAGCTCGAGGCTCAGGCCTACTCCTGCCTTATTTTATCTGCTCATGCCTAGCTCGAGGCTCAGGCCTACTCCTGCCTTATTTTATCTGCTCACGCCTAGCTCGAGGCTCAGGCCTACTCCTGCCTTATTTTATCTGCTCATGCCTAGCTCGAGGCTCAGGCCTACTCCTGCCTTATTTTATCTGCTCATGCCTAGCTCGAGGCTCAGACCTACTCCTGCCTTATTTTATCTGCTCATGCCTAGCTCGAGGCTCAGGCCTACTCCTGCCTTATTTTATCTGCTCATGCCTAGCTCGAGGCTCAGGCCTACTCCTGCCTTATTTTATCTGCTCACGCCTAGCTCGAGCCTCAGGCCTATACTCTTATTTTCTAGGTTTTTTGCTTGTTCTCAATCGTGTCCACACTGCATTGTCAGTATAACGTGACATCACTTGCCTGATCTGAAATAAATGTCTTGTGAGTTCGGACAACGCTGTGTGTTGAATAATGACACTAAAGGGGTCTTAAAAAGGGACGTCAAGGGGTCCTGTCCTGAATCCATATGTGACGAGTTGGGAGTGAGAATGTGTTTTGTATGAAGAAAATCATAATGCTTGACTTGATTGATTCCTTTTGCAATGAAAAAAAAAAAAGAATGTCTTCATTCTTTATTTTATTTTTTCCAGCTAAACACTAATACATTGTCTAGCCAAGGGGCAGGGCTGTTTTGAGCACAAGCTGCATTAAGAAGAGATTTGTTTTCAAGTGTTTACGTTCATTTACATTTTTTACCACTAAACTTGATATACTGCAACCACTCTCCTCACCACAATGTCACAACCACTTGGTTAAGCTGTCCATTTAGTCCCTGATGTGGAACTCTGTGCCTGATTTCCCATCCCTCTGCAGTTTGAGGTCAATGGGAGTTAACCTCAAAACTCAGCCCCGCCAAACCTCCCTGACGTTCATATGTCACTTGTTTTTGGGACAGGCTATGTCGATTTGTTGGAATACGGCTTCTCAGTGCTATGAAAACAGGCTAGCACACACACACCCAAATGTTGGCCTCCTCCCTTTAAAAAGGCTAGGGGGCAAGACAGACAGACAGAACAGAATATAGTTGCACTGCTTCCACATTGAAGGCCAACATGAGTGTTCCCTAATCCCCATCCAGCAGCAGCCAGAAACCTAATGTTTGCCAACAGCAATCAGCCTCCCTGCCCTGTCTGCTTTCAGGTGTGGGAACCCCTCTGCCAGGCAGCCATCAAATGCAGAGCTGTAATTTAGACCATTTAAGATGTAATACAGAGAGGTCTGAGAGCCATACGGGAAACTGGCACAGAGACAGGTTCACGCAAACACACACCACTCCCATGCAGTCCCAGTCCCTGCATGCGCTAAACAGCCCAGTTGGGGAGATAGATGAAGGCATGAAAGTGGTGGGTAGAGCTGGGCTAACAGAATGTCCGGGCCTGTAGTCAGACTTCATTCATCTATTACAGCAGGCTGTGCTGCAAGAGGAGGCGTTTGCCAGAAGTGGCTCTGTCTGACTGGCTTTGTGGCCTAAGGCTCATAAAGCCTGCTCATAGGCCTTGAAACAGTACTCCTCCAGCCTCACAGATACACTGTAAAGTCCTGAGCGTTCATTTAATTTTGAGAGTGTACATATGTAACCAAATGGACCCCCGTTGCAGCATGTGTACATACATGTGTACACGGAAATACAAACTAGAGAGATGGAGGGAGTGGAACAAAGGTTTGATAATTTACTATGAAAACATGCAGTTTGTGTATCACTCAAAATACCCATACATGGGATAGGCCCCATATATGGTGCCCAGCAGGTCTCTTGACATCACTATGACATCTGATGTCATAGTAAATGTGATCTGCTGTCGCAATTATATGCGATTATATGGAATGTCAAAACAGGTTCTGACATTCCATATGTGGATCCTTCCTCTTCGATGTCTCCCTTTTGACTGATACCTGTCCATTCAAACTCTAGACGGGCCTGCCCCAAAGTTATTAGTGCAGCCTGCATGCCCGGCAGATGGCGAAAACTAGAGTTCTCAACAGGCCCGAAAAGTAAGGCCCGGCCCTCATCAAACCCTGTACACTCAAGAGAATGTCCCCGCTACCACCCTTAGATCTCCTGGGAGCTGAAGAGAATGTCCCCGCTACCACCCTTAGATCTCCTGGGAGCTGAAGAGAATGTCCCCGCTACCACCCTTAGATCTCCTGGGAGCTGAAGAGAATGTCCCCGCTACCACCCTTAGATCTCCTGGGAGCTGAAGAGAATGTCCCCGCTACCACCCTTAGATCTCCTGGGAGCTGAAGAGAATGTCCCCACTACCACCCTTAGATCTCCTAGAAGCTGACCTGTTCTGACATTCCATATGTGACCTCATCAAACCCTGTACACGGAAGATATGCTCCTTATATGGCCAGTACAGAATTCATTCCATGTTGATCTGACCCCCCATGCCAAAGCGCCAGCGCTCTCCCAGCAGTCTGCCATCAACGAGGCGGATGCGTGCACACGATGCGTGCTTGCTATGTAGGCCTTCGTATGTAGGCCTACACACGTGTACATACAGTACACATGTATGTACACATGGAGCAGAGGCATCTTACTGGTATACAGAATTGAAATACAGTTACAGGATAAACAAATAATGTATGGAGCATGTCAGGATCACTAGGGGAACCAACCATTTGCAACATAATGGCAAATTATTAACAATTGTCTTTCTCTTTATAGGGCACAGCCCTGTTCAATTTAATTTCACGGTTCACTCATGCAGGTTCTCTACAACAGGGGTCTGCAACCTTTTCGACATGAAGTGCGGTGTCTTTATTTTCTTGATAGTCAGCGTGCCATATCGACACGTTTAATTATGACACCACATCCAAATTATATACAGTATTTCCATCCGATTTTGATTGTTCATACACACATAGCAACCTTAATTTTTTCTCCTTCTTTAAAAACATTTTCTTTCACATCAGCATGTATGATTTTTAGACTAAATTTGTATCTGTACCAGTCAGAGTTCAATGAATGTGAGTTTAAATGAATGCAGAATTATGTGCAGGATGTAATTTGTATACAGATGTGAGTGGACTTAATTTAACTTTAAACCTTTTTATACACTTTTAAATTTAAAAGAAAAATCTCACACTTGTGCCAGTGTGCCAGTGACCACCCTCTGCTGTGCCAATGTTGGCACCCGTGCCTAAGGTTGCCTACCCCTGCAGTCTACAATGATGGTGCGATGGTTTTAGACTAGAGGCTAGTGGGAGGCAATCCCATCCCTCAACTATATGTGTCCCTTTTATTTCCCATGCTCCTCCAGTTAAATATACATGCGCTGTGGGCAGGAGGGGCCTCTGAGATCTAAGCCAACCCTCAGTTGAATATCTGCTGCGTGGGAAGTGCTGTTCAGTACTGTACATGCGGTGCAGAGCTCTTGGTATGTGCTTCTGATATACTACTCTACTACTACTCTATGTGAAACACTGGAGTGCTGTGGGAGTGTCATTGTGTATTTCTATAATGCTAAATACAGAGCAATTCCTGAAGTTCTGTGAGTGTGAATGCATGTGTGTGTGTGTGTGTGTGTGTGTGTGTGTGTGTGTGTGTGTGTGTGTGTGTGTGTGTGTGTGTGTGTGTGTGTGTGTGTGTGTGTGTGTGTGTGTGTGTGTGTGTGTGTGTGTGTGTATGTGTGTGTGTGTGTGTGTGGCTGTGTGCACGCACTTGTGTGTGCGTGTGTGTATAAGCAGTGACAGGAGACATCTAGTGGCCAGCAGGATCTCAACACTGAGATGGATTTTCACTTTGGCTTTTGAAGCTTGATTTTCTTTCTCCTGTCCAAACAGACATATTAAAGGACACAGTAAAATTCTTTCACATTCCCCTAATTTTTTTAGATTGACATCGCCTGCATGGTTAGCTGCAAGGCCTCCGGTTGTTGAAATGAGTGACATAAAAATGACATGTTTCTTGTACAGGCATAGGGTTGTATATTATTCCTTACATCAAGTCAAGTTATTTATCCTAGTGCATATCCATAGTGAATAGACAGACAGCTCTTCTAGTGTCTCCTTCTTCTCCTCCCTGTTCTGATTTAATCCTGATATTGCCTATGTAGGCCGCATGACGGACGACTGTATACTTCATATATGATGATGTATAGCCTATACCAGTAAGACGCCTAAGGGCGAGAATCTACCTCGCACTAAAGGGCGAGGGCGAGGTCACGTGCACGCATCCGCCTGGGTGATTTGGAATGGGGGGTCAGATCAACATATCCGCCTGGGTGACACCAGACTGCTGGGCGAGCGCTGGAACTTTTGCATGAGGGGTCAGATCATTATGGAATGAATTCTGTACTGGCCATATATGGAGTGTGTACATGGTTTGATGAGGCCAGATCAACATATGGAATGTCAGAACAGGTCAGCTCCATATAAGGAGATCTAAGGGTGGCAGCGGGGGCAGTGTCTTGAGTGTAGGGCCGGGCCTTAAGTTTCGGGCCTGTTGAGAACGGCTGCCGGGCGCGGCTGCCCTATAATAACTTTGGGGCAGGCCCGTCTAGAGTTTAAATGGACAGGTATCAGTCAAAAGGGAGACATCGAAGAGGAAGGATGGATGGGGAAGGATCAAATGGAATGTCAGAACATGTCAGCTCCATATATGGAGATCTAAGGGTTTGAAGTTTGAGGCCAGATGTAGAGTTGCTTGCCAATATTGTTGACATCAGGGATCTACATATATGGGCTTAGTATTTATGCCTGGGGGTGACTATAACTAACTGATGGGAAATGCACGTTTTCATAGTAAATGTGACCTGTGGTCGCAATAAATTAGGCTTTAAACTTTATCGCAGTATACAGCCAGGGTCAGGGATGCAACAAGATCTGCTATTTTCTGAGTGAGTGTGACACAGTAATTATGATGAAGTATTTAAATCAGGCTTTATGGAGCCAAGGAACCAGGAGCCAGGAGGTGGGACTTATAATAAACTGTATGTCCACCATTAGGAAGGAGGTCTGCTCTCTCTCAACCAACTGCAGGCCCAACCAATCAATCCCCATATTTCTGGCCTAGTTGCTATGTTGACATCACAGAATATTAATAATCATGTTGTATTAATTTAGATTTGTGTCAGTGCCGTACGGGGGCCTCTACACTCAGACCTCCAAACGCAGTACAGCACCGAGGAGGGAAGAGGCATTTTAAGGTAGCAAGACTCTGAAGAATGGAAGTGCATGGTCCCAAATGGGGACATGGCTGACTGTTGACACTCAAGCTTTTAATATGTTTGAATTGGCACATGAATTGAAGTTAGGTAAGCCCCATAGTTTACATTCCTGTCAGACTATGCAGTATGCACCCCCACCTCCTCCAGGTCCACTGCCATGCCGATTGTTCCTGCCACCCATTACTCTAGCAGTGTTTTGACATTCCTCATGTCGTTAAATGCTTGGTTGGAGGTGGTGGTAGGTCACTGGAAGAGTTGGGGAATGAATTTCAACAGCAATGATTAGCACTTGCCAGTCGATAATGGCCATGACACAGTATGGAATTCATGTGCTTCCCATAAGAAGACTCTTGGTGATATATGCATTTCTGGCCTCTGTTTACGTGGATTCACGCTAGCGCATTAACAATGTGCAGTTCCAGTACATTATTTGTTTAATATTACATAGGCGCTACTAACATCTGCACTGAGTGGTGAGCTCAGAAATGTGTGATAAGTGGTGAAAATTCAATTAATCAAAGAGCCCATAGCGAGAGCAGGGTCATTAAGACTCAGTGTGGGTCTGACTGTGACAGAGGGCCGTTTGTTAACAGGGTCTCATGGTCTCTGTGCTCAGGACAGAGGTTGCAGTGCCACCATGCCAAACTCTGGAAGTGGGTCAGTGCTCAGTCACACAGTGGCTGAAACACATACATCACACTGTGCACCTGTACAAACACAAGGAGGGAGGGGAGCACAGAGCTGGCATGGCGTCACCTTCCAAACCTGGATGCAAATAGTAAAGGCCACTTTTCATCCACAAAACAAAAAAGTGGGGAAAAAAAGCTCAGCAGCAACCAGGTTTTTGGTCTCTCAATGGTGGGTTCTGTCTCCTGCGTGGCTCGGACAGGACTAAGATTGGATATCACCGGGATATAAATATTCTTAAACAATAACTTATATGCCCTTTCTTCTGTGTAAAACGTGATATAATTTGGCAGGAGTGAACTTCCTGCAGTCTGCAGAAAATTGCTATTCTGATGGTTTGACTTGGAAACAGCGTTGCCTGAAAGAACAAGGGATCTCGCCTGTAACAAAGCCAAGACCGCAGAGGCAATACATTTTTACAACCTTATTTGCATCCAAGGGTTTATGCTTTTAAGTATACCCCTTTATAGTTCCGAGCCTATAGATCTGAATGACTCAACATTCTAACCACGCATGTAGCAGAATGCAGACAAGGGACTGAGCCAGAGGCAGTGTGGTTTTGTGTGTGTTTAGGCATGTCTAGAAGGAGCAGAGGCTTGATTCATGTCAAAGGTCACTGAGTCCAAAGAGGCCACTATTACCCCCTAATAAGTAGGAGAAATAGACCCAAAAAGGAGTGTATTACTAGAAACTTACCAGGCGAACCGGCATACGCAATGCTTAAAATGCATAAGTACATATTATTTACCCTGCCAGCAGAAATGTGTGGCAGACAGGCAGGGTATTTATTAGTCTGGCCAATATCACTGCATAGATATTAGTGCGTATATCACTGCATACTGTAGATATTAGTATGCATGGAACCTTGGTGTGGAAGATGTATGTCCAAGGGGAGGTTACAAAGTGATTCCAACGTCACAGTTCTTAGAACGATGCAGGAGCGCATCGTTCCACCAACGAACTGGCCAGATGTATGGAGAACCTGGATGACTGGAAGCGACTCAGGAGGGCTCGTCTGAGGACGACCGAGCAAGAAAGGTCTCACTTTGAATAGTGGGCTCTGATTGGTCACCCACAACTCTGGGGTGAGCGAAATATAATTCAAAATGAGGAGTGCCAGACCAATCTCCCCAGGGATATTTCTTCCCTGTGGCAGATTCGTCTGGTTTCCAGGCTAGGTATTTATTGTAAAAGGTCCTGTCTGTCTGTTTGTGTGTGTGTGTGATTGTTAGCAAGATAACTTGATTATTATTGTTTTTAGCTAATTATTTTACAGCTTTTTTTTTATCAGATTGATTTAGTCATTGTGACAATGAATTCCTCCCACTTCTAGCCACTGCTGTTCTACTAAGCCTTCCTGCTAGAGAGGAGACCCCACCACCTCCATCCTACTGTTCTACTAAGCCTACCTGCTAGTGAGGAGACCCACCACCTCCATCCTACTGTTCTAAAGCCTACCTGCTAGTGAGGAGACCCACCACCTCCATCCTACTGTTCTACAAAGCCTACCTGCTAGTGAGGAGACCCCACCACCTCCATCCTACTGTTCTACTAAGCCTAGCTGCTAGTGAGGAGACCCCACCACCTCCATCCTACTGTTCTACTAAGCCTAGCTGCTAGTGAGGAGACCCCACCACCTCCATCCTACTGTTCTACTAAGCCTACCTGCTAGTGAGGAGACCCCACCACCTCCATCCTACTGTTCTACTAAGCCTAGCTGCTAGTGAGGAGACCCCACCACCTCCATCCTACTGTTCTACTAAGCCTACCTGCTAGTGAGGAGACCCCACCACCTCCATCCTACTGTTCTACTAAGCCTACCTGCTAGAGAGGAGACCCCACCACCTCCATCCTACTGTTCTACTAAGCCTACCTGCTAGAGAGGAGACCCCACCACCTCCATCCTACTGTTCTACTAAGCCTACCTGCTAGTGAGGAGACCCCACCACCTCCATCCTACTGTTCTACTAAGCCTACCTGCTAGAGAGGAGACCCCACCACCTCCATCCTACTCCTCCCGTTTAACACCCCGTGCTGACACTGTCATAGGTTCCGCCCAGCTTGTACATGCAGTGACAAAGATCCAGTTAACCTCCCCTGAACAACATGGCCAATTGTGTTCGTGTAGACGCTCGGGATAAAGGAACACTTGGAATAAAGGGCACGGTGGCGCAGTTGGTAGCACTGTCGGTAGCGCTGTCGCCTGCACAGCTAAAAGGTCCCGGAGTTGATTCCCGCCAGGTGCGCTGTGGGTGCTTGGGAAGTGTTCTCTCCTCCACGTCATCAGCGCCAATACCCGCCTAGGTGGGTTGTCGGAAGGGCCTTTCTGTGTGGAGTTAGCATGTTCTAGGTACCCTCGCAAAAAACATGCAGTAATCCTGGTCTATATACTCCCCCCGGTCAGCCATGGCGCCTGATGCTGTTTATTCTCTCTCTCTCTCTCTCATTCAAAGGAGCTCTATTGGCATGAGAAAACATACGTTTACTTTGCCAAAGCAAAAGTGGAACAAAACAATCAAAACTATTTATGCATACAAATAAATATTGATTGTAAAACTCTCTCTCTCTCTCTGCTTGTTTGCATAATGATAAATGACACAGACAAGCAGAGATGATGGGCTCTCCAACAGAGAACCTGATAAATGCCAGACACCGTGAAAGAAGCATAACAAACGATGATGGCCAGTGGGTATCACTGTGTCAAGGCTCTGGATCTGGAGAGGATCAAGCTAAAAGGAAGGAAGGTCACGTATCTGGGGTCGTTTGAGAACATCCATCCCTCATTTTCCCTCAGGTATAAATGGAGCCAAACAACAGCGAAGGCTGTTTGTGCAAAACACACTGTCAGTTTTATGCCTGATTTATATTTGGCAGTGAGCTACTGAATGTAGTACACTGGAAAATAACTGATCTACAAGCACACAGTGTGTTGCAATGCAATGCTCCTATGTAGATCTGCTATAAGCGACACCAGTGCGCAACAAACTAGTGTATACTGAAAATCAGGCTAGGTGGCTGCCAACTCAACACACGTTGTGAGCACACCCCATGCTACATGATCATGCATTTTATAAAAGGTTACAAGCCGGTTAGAAGTCATAGGATGTCGAGTCTACAGTGACTGAGCTCCACACCCCAAAACTGGATTTTTCCAACATGATAATTTTACATACAGTAAATCTTCTACATACACTATATAGAATTTATTTTCTATAAGGGCCATTTTCATTTTCTATTGGAAAATAAGTTATGTCTCCACAAGGCTGTCTTCATCCTGCACTTACAGAGCAAACATGGCAGAAACATCAAATCAATTCACGAGTCGAGTATTATGTGCCAGCTGTCTTGATTGGCATGGGTTTGTGGGGATTTAATGATTTTACCTCAAGTGTGTAAATGTTTTAATGGGTGCGTGTACCCACATTGTCTGAACATTTCTGACCTCTAATACCCAAGAGGCTTAAACAGTGGCACAGGGTGTCCCGGTGTCTCCCCTAACACTCCCCTGATCCGCACGACCAGGCTGTCACACACAACCTCAAGTAAACAATCCCAGTTCAAAGTTGCTCTCCGTTTAATGTATGAATAAATTGCTGCAGCCCTGTAAAGTTTAACAGCTGTTTCGTTGCTCATTTGCACTTTCCTGCGTGGCTGGTGTTTACAGTGGAAAATGTCCCTGACAGCTTGCCTGTTATGAATCTACTTGTTCCCATAAAACATTTCTTTATTTCTGTGGGATTTTTCCAGTGCTTTGGCGTGTACGGCCAGTCTCGACAGTCTTTCTTCTCGTCGAGGGAAGCTTGTAAAGTTCCTGTAAAGTGGTTCATTAAAGCGCTTTATGGCTAGAACTTGATTAAAGAGCTTTTACTGCAAAAATAGAGATTATTACGTTGCATCACAACAGTCTGGGCACGGTAGATAAAGTAAACCAATCAATACCCACAACACACAAAACAATTAAGGGTTAAATATAGGAAACCGTAGCAATAGAATACAAATTAAAAAAGAGTAGTAATGAATATCCTGGCAACAAATGGCAAGCTAATTTTTTTTTTCAATGTTAATTTTAGGTTAAAGCTTTTAACCCTGATTCCGTTTTTAAAGGCGGTCAGATTTATAATGTAACCTGTAGTACAGTGAAAGCTAAACATCCTGCAACTTTCTGGGGAATTTGGCTGAACCTGAAAGGATACGAGATCTCTACCACACCAGTCTCTCGAGACAGACTGTTGACTCACACAATTGGGGCGACTGTGGCTCAAGAGGTAGAGCAGGTCGTCCAATGATCCATGGGTCGGCGGTTCGAATCCCGGCTCCTCCTGTCTACATGTCGAAGTGTCCTTGGGCAAGACACTGAACCGATGTGCTGGTTGGTACCTTGCGTGGCTTCCGCCGCAATCGGTGTATGAATGGGTGAATGTAATGCACAATCTATGTAAAGCGCCTTGGATAAAGGGCGCTATATAAATGCACCATTTACCATTTACAATTGCAAATTCAAAGGAAAAGAGGGTGCTGTTTTTTTTTGTTTTGCTGATGGGTTCCCAGATTGCTAACACAAAAGCCTTGATCTGTTCAGAGAGGCGCAGTGAGCAATTCTGTTAAATAAAATTAATGTGAGATGTTTTGTACAACACAGGTGATGGGCACACAAATGCCCATCACCCTTGACCACGACAATTCAGAATAACACACGGTCTGTACACAATGTCATGTCATGAGGTAGTAAGTAGTATAGAGCCAAGCTCCACCATGCACCATTTACAGTGAGTTGAAAACAAAAATGGTGAAAAGATGTGACACTCTGTGTGAATTCATAAATAAAGAGGAAGTTTTGTGTAATTCGAGTTTTGTTAAAGATGGGATGAAATGGTTAATTTGTGCATTTTATTTTGAAGTTTCAGCCTCAAACACCAGGTCTGAACACTCTGAACAAATTGGAGCCAAAGTGACAGAGAGACGTGCAGCAAAGCTCATGGCTTAGTTTAGCCCCAATACGTTCCCTCAGTCCCTACGCTCCGAGAAGAGGTCACAAATCCAAGCCCTCCCATTGCGTTTCAGAAACAGCGCATGGTTTCCATAACTAACGCTGCTTCCCCTTTTCTGAAGATTGTATCCAAAAAGTGAAGCTCCGTGAACGGGGTTGAAAAATAGATGCCTCATTGGCCGCTGCAGTTCGTTGGAGCGATGTGTGTGCAAAAGGGGGCGGAAGTGCACAGGAAGTGCTGAAGGCACGCTGCGTCGCTGCCCAAATGACATCACTCATGCGACTCCTCCATGTCTCTCGCTGCCACTCAAATGACTACCGGCCAATCACAGAGAGGGACTTCTATGATGCTCCGCTCATGCTTCCGCTATGCTTCGCAAGGATGGAAAACTTTGCCCCCTCTCGAGAACACACGCCCCAGAGCCGTCTACCTTTATATGGCTATGGACAGAAGAATTATACTAGAAGAAGTATACTGACATTTTAACTTCAAAAAAGTAAAAGTATCGATACTACAATGTAGAAATACTCAATGTACTTGAATGTAAAATATTGGCATCAAAATATACCAAAAGTAAAAGTACTCAACATTATGCAGTATGTCACATTTCACAAGTTCGTCGTGTATTGAATGAATGAAAATAGCAGATCTACAAGCTCACAACAGTATTAGTGTTACAAATGTGACCAAGTATATTTCCTCTCAGAGCTACAAATGGATGAATTGACACAGGTGATTTTGCTGTACACACCATTAAAATTGGTTCACTACTAGCTTGAAGTCAGCTTTAAGTCAGGCTGTGTGTGACATATCAGATCTGTGTGTGGCTTGGTCTCCACATTGCGGTGTGTAGTTTACACCTACCCTGCCATGGCGGGGTTTCTGTTTATTGATGTATGAAATACTCAGGAAGATATACGGGCTGGATTAGAGACAGAGACACCCATGTAGACCCACTCTGAGCCCACCGGCAGCAGGACCAACTTGGCAGCTGAAACCTTCCTCTATGCCACAGCTTTATTTTTAGCCAACATTCTTCAACCTAACAAAAGGAGTATTCAAGTTAATCCAAAGCTAAACGTTTCTTGAGTGAGTCCATTGAGGAAATATATCTGAGGTAATTTATTTAGTATTCTAGAGTCAAGAATCAGATCCAGGGTGAGTTTACTCATGGAGTAAACTCACCCTAGTTCCTGTACAATAGGCGTACAGGAAATATTTGTTTTGGTGACTTTATTGTGCAGTGACAGATGGGCATTGTACGGTGACGCAACAGTATATTATTGTGACACAATAATGGAGACAACAAGACACTCTCAGGCTGCATTACTAAAGTGCTACATTAGACCTGCACCAATGTGAGGACATCACGTAACTCAAGGTCAAAACCAATATCCTCACATTAGGGCCAGTCATTGTCAATGGAATGAGAAGAAGCGAGGGAGGGAAGGATGGAGGTACGGAGGGGGGTTTGCTGAGCACAGCACCAGCAGTAGCTCTTTTCACAGAGCCCTCCCTGGTATCAGGTGAAAGAAAAACAGCCACGCTGCTCGTTGGATACGGCCGCACCGCTACTTCAACAACATTAGAACATTCTTCAGTGGCATTAGAAAATATTTAGAAAGAGAGGGAGGGAGGGAGAGGGGGGGGGGGGGGGAGAGAGAGAGAGAGAGACAGAGAGAGAGAGAAACCCAAGACAAACAGTGGACCTGGGGGGGCTAACAGGCACTGCAGGACAACTTGCCAACAGGAGCTGCTTCTGTGGCTTCCAGGAATGTGGTCAGCACCACGCTTACTTACTTTCTTTCTCTCTCTCTCTCTCTTTTATGCCATCTCCCTCATCTTCTGTCTTCTCTTTCTCCCTCTTCCTTTCTCTCTGACACACATAGCACATAGTTTTTCTCAAGTTATATACTGTCTTTGTGGGGACATAACATGCTATTTTACATTACTTTACCTGCTGCTGGCCCAACCTGATCCTAAACCTCAGAGTCATAATCCATACCTATGCCTAATCCTAACCCTAATCTAAAAGACGCACATGAACCCTATAAGTGCCTATGCCCCAGATTTTAAGGTACTCCGTGTGATGGACTCCGGCCATGAAGTAGGGTTTGTTAACTCCTAACCCTTCTTTTACTAATTGTAACGCCAACTCTACAAATCTTTCTGAACCATAAAAATGACAGCTTCCACATGGGGACCTGAAAAATGTTGTTTTATTATCCTTGTGGGGATTTTTGGTGCCCACAAAGAGAGTATAACACAACATAACACACGCACGCACACACACACACACACAAACGCACGCGTATGCACACACAAATGGTATTTATACAGTTAGACAAGAAATGGTAATTGTAATACAACATACTTGATGGTAGTAGCAGTTTCTGCCCTGCAGTTTGACCAGCTGTCTTCCAGCTCAGCCCTCTCAGCAGACAGGCAGAGCAAGTCAGTTTTACCTCCTTTTTAACTTTTTCCCTCTCTGTCAAGGTGTTGAATAATTTTTTCATGCATCTCCCCTCTATTCAGTAGAGAACGTCCTCGGGTACACTGGCCCAGTGCACTGTTGGTTACCGATAGCTCTAAAAAGTAAGGTCGATTTAAAAAAAGGATACCCATGGAGAAAATGTGTACCCTGGTAATGTCACGGTTCGAGACCAGAGAGGGCGCCGGGACCCAAATGCAGGACGACAGTCAGGAAAGGTTCAAAGTGTTTATTAACACTAAAAAACACTAGGAGCAAAGATAACTAGGAGAATACTTCAGGGACAAAAAACTGTGACTATAACTAATAATCCGACAAGGAACTGCACAAACAGGGAAGTAGGCCTATATACAGACACAGGGAGTAATAGGACACAGGTGAAACTAACTGACAATCAACACAGGGATAGGTTAAGACTAAAAGGACACAAGTGCAAAACATAGGCTAATTACAGTACTGGTGAGACAAGGCAGGTACACAATACAGGGGCAGACAGGAAAGTACAAAACCATACTACAAAATAAAGGTACACAGTGCAAGATCAACTCTAACTGGAAATAAGAAACATGGAACACAAAATCACAGGAAAACAGTAAAGTAAAACACTAAATAACTAAAAACCAAGAAACACAAGTCACGGAATGTGACAGGTAATAAATGCCATGAAACTCCAGAACCAAATGCTCAGCATTGAATTTCAATGGATTCGTTTCAGGTTGCAAACAGGACCCCGTGGCTGGGTCCTTTAATTTATATAGACCAGTGGTTCTCAAATGCTGTCATTTCAACTTAAGGACCCCCAGACTGGTGTAGATATTAGACCACCAACTCCCATAACTTTAAGAATGTACAATTGGTTCCATTTGTACGCTTTCAATGTTACAGACATCTGTAATCCATTCATTCATAATCCATTTGGTAATCCATTTGGTGCCTATAGTCTCGCGAGCGAGACTGTTGCCTCCCACAAAATTCGAATGCTTCCGTCGTACTAGTCTGGCGCAACGGAAGCTCAGAAAACGATCAAGCGATAAATCTCATGTGATGCCTCCTCCCCACTTCCATTTTGTCTTTAAGTCATGCAAATGTATCCTAATCTGAATCAAAAGCATAGAAGCATTATAGCTTGCTGCTTAGCAGAAATTGAAATTAAATAATTAATGCAGATTTCGGGAGGTGTAGTTCCAGCTACGCAAATTTGTCATTATTCCGACCTCTCAATATTCCGACCCCCCTCAAAAAAGATTTGTTAGACTGGCAACCTTCTCGGATCGATTCGAACCATCTGCTCCTCTTTTCAAGAAGCTAAACATTTTGTCTGTCTGTCTCTAAGATATCCTTTTGGCAAGTAGACTGACAGGAAACGGGGAGATCGAGATGGGGGGAAAACACACGGCAAAGACCGTCAGGATCAGGAGTCGAACCCGCGGCACGCCGTCAGGCTGGCTCAGCAGCCTATAGGGTATTTCAAAGCAAAGTTAGTATATTTACCCAGGGTAACTGGACTAAGCTCAAGAACTTGTTTACAACCAGGCCCTGCTCATAGAACATTTCATGGTAGGGGTTCAATGCCTTGCTCAAGGGCACTTCAGCGGTGGTAATTTTAACGTGCCGGTCCGGGGATACGAACTAGCGACCTTCCGATATCAAGACCGCTCCACAAACCGTTCGGCCACCGCTGCCCCCAGTTTCAGTATCTACATCAGTCTAGTTTTACATCAACCCAAGGTGTTTGGAGAGGCATGTGTCCAGATCACACAGAATCCTGACCATGCTAGAACTGGCATCAGGTCCTTTGTTTCTCACCGTGTCCACGACAACACGTGCCTTTTCATTTCTCATCTTCATCCCTGCGGCCGTCCCCCGCTCGCCGTCCGTTAACACGTCCTCCTCAAACAGTCTGTCCAGGAGGATGTTGAGAGTGGCGTCTGAAACGCTGCTGATGAAGCCGCTTCGTACAGAACACAGTCTGTCTTCAGCTGTGTGAAAACACAGCAGGTGTGAAACAAACAAACACACACACACATTCGTAACACATGATTGATAAGTGTAGAAGACATGAGGTCTGATATTGTTCTATGACTGTACATGAATATCACTGTAATGTTTTACGTAGCTTAAGTCATAGTCTTTTGAATAAATACATTTATTTTTTGTCATCTAAAATGTCATCTGAATAAACTATTCAATCAATCAATGAATCAATAAATTAGGCTGAAGAAACTGCAAATAATAGCCCCAGCATTTGCACGGACGGGGGCATTTATTTGGAATAGTTGCGTATTAATTATGAATACGCAATATGGTGTCAGACCAGTCAGATCCAAGGCTGCTATTAGTCACTGTAAGGGGCAGCTATTTGCAGTAGGGCTACTATTTGGAAATACTTAGCTGATCAAGTAAAGGGTTTAAGTGGTTTAATTTGTGCGTGCTTTGTGTGTGTGTGTGTGTGTGTGTGTGTGTGTGTGTGTGTGTGTGTGTGTGTGTTACACAGAGATGATGACCCATACTGATCCACCACTGAGGTGAGAACCTTACCCTTACTGATCCACCTCTCCTTCTTCAGTTCAGAGAGTTTCTAAAAGAAGAAAATACAGGAAGTTGAGTTGAGTTAATTTGGTCACCTTTTGCACACCCTCATGGGAGGTAGTGGCTTCAGATCTCATTTGACACAAACTGGAAGTTTCTATTGAAACTTGTTGGCTAGACCACAGTAACTCTTTCACCACTTTCAAAACTGGCTGGCATGCATATTTATGCATATATGGTACTGTCACTGCATAGTTTCTGCTTCCTATGCAAAACTACACAAGGATTACTTGGCACATGTTCAAAGACAAAGTATTCATAAAAAAAACACAATTAAAATAGAACTCCGTAGGCTACATTATCCCCTTCTAAACCCGTTTCACCATGGAGGAAATTAATGCATGATCCAGGTGGCTTCTGATGGGGGAAAGTAGACCCTTTAAGCAGTTACCATTACTTTTAAGAGTGTGCAGCCTAGCTGTGCCCAAGCAAGGTCACTCAGTGACAAGACGGAATTCTATATAGTGGCTGGTAAAAAGAGTGACATGTCAGAATTCTCCAGGTCAGACAACCCTCTGGCCTGCGCTTCGCGGGGCCCCCAGATCTGTGGACTGATATGATCGAATTTAATTCGTGATGTAACAGGTCGTATTTGCTTTCATATATGTCTCTGCTGTTCATATGTATATCACATGACCATTCAATTTGGGATAATTGTGGGCAATCAATAAATGCCAGATCTTGTGAATCCTTGATTTTAAGTGTACAGCCTGTTTATTGGACTATTAGATAACCCTCTCACAGGATCACTTCCCCCTCTCAATCTGGTGTTGTGTGTACCAGTGTTACCAAGACCAGCTGAATGGTTTCCTGATGAAACCCAAACCCACATTTAGGACAATGTAGCCCAAACATTTAGATTCTCGTAGAGGTTTTTTTTCGATTCTGACGAATCTCTCTACGAGAGTCTAAAAGATAACCCCGCCCCTAACGTCGAAAAGGAACGTTTGTGCCTCAAAATCACTCTTACCTTGTACAAATGCAAAATCTAAGCTGCTTTAAGTGTTGCCCCATTTGTTTGTGAGGTGTTCGCAATCAGATTAAACACCGCACATGCTTATTTTTCAATAAAAAAGATATTTTAATCCACTCTGTTTCTGAATCATCCATTGTAAATGCGGTAAACGGCGCAACAGAATATTGCCCGCGCCCCTAGCGGCCAGGGTTCTCTTGCGCATTGACAATGGAGAGAAAAGCAAGGTGGCCGCCAGATTCCGAGACAGAGTTGATTAAAATACCTTTTTTTATTGAAAAATAAGCATGTGCGGTGTTTAATCTGATTGCGAACACCTCACAAACAAGTGGGGCAACACTTAAAGCAGCTTAGATTTTGCATTTGTACAAGGTAAGAGTGATTTTGAGGCACAAATGTTCCTTTTCAACGTTAGGGGCGGGGTTATCTTTTAGACTCTCGTAGAGAGATTCGCCAGAATCGAAAAAAACCCTCTACGAGAATCTAAATGTTTGGGCTGAGGACAATGCATGTCTTTGAGCTGGTGGCAGCACGTTGATCTGTTCTACTGCTTCGATTGTTGTCCTGTGGCTGATTATAGAAGCCGGATAGGATGGAGGGATGGGTGCGAGTGTAGCACCCAGCCAAGACCCGGCCCACAACAGTCCTGCCAATCGGGCTCAGCCCTATTGGCACGACCGGTTGTGTGTCGGTCAGGAGAGTCCGAGACTGGGGTTTAATCGAGGCTCCTGCGCATCACTACATGAGTATGAGTATGACCACATGCATTTTATAACAAGAAGACAACATGTCTGTGCTTTGTTCGACTATGTAAACCGAGTGTCATATGGAAGTAGCCTATGGGAATACCGGACTACTCGCCTCGGCGAGTGGACTTCATCTTTGGCGAGTGGCCTTCCCCTTTGATCGAGAAGTCTTCACTTTCTGGGGCGGGTTGTCCGAGAGAACTCGCCCCGGAAAGTCAAGGGCGAGTGGTCTTGCTACCGCCTAGGGAGCCTATGGGCTGAATAACTTGAATTCCTGACAAAAGATAAGACGCTCCAACCTTGTCCGGGAACATCATGTGCATTGATCGAGTCCGAAAAAAGACTGATGTAACTGATTTAAATAAACAAAAACACTCTTTTACTGCAAAGAGTTGTCATACTATATAATCATATAGCGATCATAATGTCACAGATTAGAAGTTCTCATGCAAGTAAGCTTAAAAGCTATGGCCATATAGTATTTATGTATATGTTTGTCCATAACTGGAATCATACGTGGTACCTCTGTGGCCATCTCCTTGGATGGAGGCGTCATGAGCACTTCAAACTCCACTTCAAAGTTTGCAATGGCCTGGCCTGACACACGGACGATCAGCACCTCGTAGTCCAAGAACTGGATCAGGGCTTTGTCTGGGAGATCCTTCCTCTCCATGTAGTGCAACACAGACCCATCGATATTCACCTGTCCCTTCTGGCTCAGGTTCTGGAGGGAGAAGCGCATCTCGTAATCATTCGGTTTCAGGTAAGCCTGGAAAGCCAGCATTTTTCGGGATAGATATTTGTCATCCAGGGTGAAGGTGCACGCCTGCCCATCACCGCCAATCCTCAGCGGGTCTTCAGCCTGGTGTTTGTGTCTGCAATCCATCGGGAGGAGGCGATAAAGTGACAGGAACTACCACCAAGGGCTCTGCTCTGCTGCATCCAATAATAAATATATCAGCCTACTAGTCCAGTGCGGACTGGTGATTTCATTTGAATTGGTGCCGAGTGCGAAGCTTGACCAATACAGTAGGTTAATTGCGGACCGCTACAGATAAACTGTAGATATTAACCTACCAATAAGGACCCAGGCCAAATGCCATTGCGCAGTAGCCTACACCAACAAGTCTGTGTGGTGTAAGTGTGTGCATATAATATAGCCGCATGTGAAACTATATCGTGCTGTATTTTGCTCTCCATTTCATGGTCATGCGAGGAGAGAGAGGGTGCAGAGAGAGAGAGAGAGATGTGTGAATGGAATCGCATCAAATAGCGTTGTTGGTGAGAAGAAAGTATACAGTGGGTCGCCGTGCGCATATGGCACATCTCTCTCCTGTTTTGGTAGAAGGGAGCACCCTTGACTGCATTCCGTTGTCACTGCGCCTGCATGCCGACAATGTGCGAGCGTGAACTTTTATTAGCCTACATTATAACGTGACATTTATTATACACCGGGAAAATATAGCCACTCTACAAGCTCACAACTGGTTGTGGACGCGACACTTCTATTTCTATAGGTCTGACTCTGCTATTATTTTCTGTGCAGGACTTGCCAAGTCAGAGCAATGGTGTCTATCATTTTTTAATGATATGGAGAGAAAAGTCGAGAGTCGGGATTTGGAGATTCACGCACATAATTGTGACATGCTGACAGACAATAAAAGAAACATGTTTCACTTCCACTCACAATTTAGGTGTCTTTTAAAATGTGGTACTTATTCTAAGTACTATAATATAGCCTACAATTGAAACCTGCTACTGCAGTGATTTTATCCTGTGCTCAATGCGTTTCTGCGTTTGTGTGTGGACATAGATATCGCTGTCGTATGGGCAGGGATTTTCAAAAAAAGCGGAGGACGGAAATATCCGTTTAGCAAAAGATCCATGTACGTGTAGCCTGGGCCGCACAAAAGCGACTCCTATACAGGCTGATTCAACACTTTATGGAAGATGAACTCCTGCTCGCTTAACACTGTCTATGAATGTACAATTTGGAGGGGTTTGTTTTACATTTCAGACATTTATATTTTTTACATGAATGTTGAGTACTGGTGTTTTTGTTGGTTTGTCCTGTATCTGTCTTGTATCTGTTGTCTGTAATTATTCAAGTATTTTTAGTTTTTTTTTTTAACATAAGACAGGACACTGAAGGTTTTGGGAAGCAAACTAGTAACACAATAATAACATGCATAGGGAATGCATGCCCTATGCAACCTGTTGTATCCATTGTCAGAATACCCGTACCTGGCTGTATACCCCTTATGCCCATATATTGGGTATTTCTGTAGGCTATCTGTGTTCCTTTTATGTATGCCCATAAGTAATATACTACTTTCAGTAATATTATTACTTTTTTCCAGTAATATGTAACTTAACTAGTTACTTTCACATTTTGAGTAATAATATTACATTTACTTTTTTTCAAAAGTAATATTATTACTATTTTCACGAGCCTTGGTGGAACTGTGGGTTTGAGTGTTTATTTATAATGGTAGACTGGGTTGAAGTCAAGTTGCTTTGCAGACTGCTGATCCACTCTAGATCTAGACTCTAGAGCGGATACGGAAACGATGCACACTCGTCGGTACGTATGTGTGAAGTATCGGATTCAGAAGGGCGGGCCTTAAACCGTCCGGAACACGGAACAACAACCTAAACTAGTGTGTGTAACTCGTTAGACTGCACTGTTAGAGAGAAGAGATGTAAATAAACTAACAATGGAGGAGACAGAGACACCGGCACAACAAAGCGTTATAACATTCAATACTTTGTTAGTATTCACATTATTTTGAGTATGTCCGTGATCAAGACGAGATGAACATTATTGTCCGCTGCAAGTTGTGCATACGGAAGAAGCTATATATTCCACGTCGAAATCTACTTCTAATCTATGTGTACAAATGGATCCATCATCATGAGTTAAATAAACACTGCAGAATAGGGGAGGGGGGACTGCTAATGTTGATAATGCAAAGGACTTTTGGGGACAAAATATGCAATTACTGGGGGCGAGAGACACCTTATATTTTCTGATGTTTATTTCACTGGTAAAATTGGATTAATACAAGGAACACCATTCCAAAATATAGGTGCGACTGTCAAGGCCATACTGTATTCAATTTTTTTTTATAGAGCAGTGGGGTCCCACCAAAGGAGAGGTCGCACAGCTCGTAGTCACGATGCAAAAAACTTTTATTAAAGATCAACGTTTCGGCACCTGAGTGCCTTCTTCAGGGTATGGCAGTGATGGTAAGACTGTAGAGATATGGACAAAGGTGCACTCATCAGGGAGTGTCCTCAATCTGGCCAACACCCAAAGTGGGTGATTGGTTGCTGGCAAAATCATTATGAAAAAGCATGTAAAAGGTAATCGACCAACCAAACAGAAACGGGGGCAAAATACATAACCAACGAGCAAAGTATGAGAAAGTAACAGTGTGCTGTCCAACAATCACTGTTTAAAAGGCAAAGTGGGAAACTATGCTCTTTTGTAATCATGAGCTCACAAGACAGGAGAGGGTTGGGGAGAGGAAGGGGACGGTACATTTCGGTGCTTTCTCAGATCTGCAGTCTAAATACTAGCCTAAATTAGCTCTCAAGGTCAATAACCTTGATAACTTTATGGCACATGTAAATAGCCTTGACAACTTTATCGTCTGCCGACCGGGAAGAGATATATATTTTTACAAAGTTTATGGATGACATGGATTGTATTGGTTGCAATATACAACCAAGCTTTGTTCACAAACACATGGACCAACACAAACTAATACAACTGCAGAATTAGTCAAATTAGATCAGCTGACACTGAGCCCAATGCTGAGTTACACACAGGGATCATCACCATGACAGCTTGTGATCATGGACATTTTCATCAATATTTCATTTTTGCCACAGACATTATAAAAAATAAGTGATCAATATTTCTTTACCAGAAATACTGTACATAATAAACTCTTAATGTGCCATAGTGTCTACACCAATGTGCTGCACATTTTAAGATGATAGTAGACATATAAGTTCTTAAAAAAAGAAAAAAGACAATTTACTTACAATCAACATGCCGAAAATGGAGATTTTCGGCTTCTCTCGCTGATGGGTATTTTTCCACCATTTACTGGATAAGACTAAAGACTGTATAAATTAATAACTATATAATAGGATCGATAGCTTGAGAGCTAGAGCTAGAGAGAGCTCCGGAACACCGGAACTGAATAA
This sequence comes from Protomyctophum parallelum, assembly GCF_964188405.1. Taxonomy (NCBI): domain Eukaryota; kingdom Metazoa; phylum Chordata; class Actinopteri; order Myctophiformes; family Myctophidae; genus Protomyctophum; species Protomyctophum parallelum. Next base: position 44,804,363 of record NC_139710.1, read on the forward strand.
ATACTTTAGAAAGTAATCTAAGTACCATAAATACTCTTTACCAGAATAGAAGCAGAGGGCTTGTAACTTTACAGAAATGGATGTAAAAACCTTTTAGGCTATAATGAGTAAAAGTCAGAGTATACCAGAGTTAACCAAAATACCTTAGAATGAATTTGACAGACACAAGAAGAGAACTCAGACAAGCAGAACTTAGAGGGAGGTTCAATCAGTTATATTCACCATTGTTTCGGGAGAGAAGAAGACATGCCATCCGGACAGCGTTTCACAACAATCTCTGACCATGTTCCATTGAACATGGTTGATATAGCATACCGTAATCAATACACCGGAAAATGTGTTGAACAACAAGGTCAAAAAACATATTTGTTTACAAATGGACAGATAATGCAAGACAGAAAATATCTCACGGGGCAGAGATAGTACTGATATGAATATCAGTTAGTGGAACCGGGTGACAGGGCAGAACGTCATTGAGTGCAGTTTACCAGTCTGTTAGAGCGAATACTAACTTTCAAGGGCAAAAACACAGAGGCTGGGTGTTATGGCCAACGGAAACAAAACAATTCTTATCTAACAACGCTGGCTAGGGGAGAAGTTTTACTATCGAAACTCAGAACCACCGAGTCATAGATCACATGAAAACCGTCATCCACCAAAATAACAGATCTACAAAAGAAAAATACCTATCAATCACGATGAGAATGTTTTAGACCTTGCATAGTTGTGATGTCACGCATGACAATGGCACAATGGAAAAAGAAAGATAAGAGTCAAAATCATCATGTACCTGTACTATAGTAACATACATACATGATGAGTGATTAGATAATGGAAATTAAGTCAAATTGCTGATAGAGTATATTAATTAATTCATTTTAAATCTCATTTGAAACCCTAATCTTACGTGTTATGAGCTTTTCTTTTTATCATAGTGGTGTACATATACAGGTTAGGTTTAGGTTGTACAGGGAAAACCATACTTTTTTCAGTCCAGGAGCAGCTAGCTACAGTCCACAGTTACGTCTCTTTCTGATTAATATAAACTGTAAGAGTTTCTGGCATGGTGTCGTTCACAGTAATGAGCGTGAGTGAGTGGCAGATAAAGGCGCTTTTCATTAGAACTCTCTGGGGCAGTGAGTGTACTGCGCCTGTGTTGCTGCTGCAAGGCAGAGCCGTGCCCTTGCCTGAATGAAAATACAGCATGGAAAGAATTTCCTGAAATGAAACTCAATCTCATTTGCCACTGAACAGCAGAATATACACTGCTGGGATCAGCAACGATCTGGTTTGTAGAGGCAATCCTTAAGTGTTGTTGTATGGTGGCCCAACAATCAAAATCAGACAAAAGAAAGCAATGCCACAGCTGCAATGAAAGGGAAGTTCTGTGGATGGAACAATAACAACATTATGTGTAATTCACTCAGAATATTGGTTAAAGATCCCCCCCCCCCCCCCCTGTACAATTCAATTCTTTCCATCTGAGTCTGAGATGTCGAAATGTTTCTGACCATCGCAGGGCCCCTTTGTTGCTGAGGTGAGGGCCATAATCCATGGCTTTCCTGTGCCGGCTGGTCTCACAGAGCCCAAGCCGGTGTTGAGTTTCCCTGCAGGCAGCTGGGCTAGAGGTTTTTGTGGTCTCGTTCACTCCTCTTTGAAAGAAGATAGCGGAGTTGAGTCCCTCCATGAGGCCCTGTGGACCCTGCCACTGCATATACACTGTGGAGTCCCTGCAGCCAACAGCAAAGGGACAGGCCTACAATGCGCAGCTGGAGCGCTCTGGACATTGACGACAGGTGAATACAATGCCAGCCTAAGGAGCTTATCAAGTGACTCAGAAGACATTGAGCCAAAGTGGTAAACCAGGATGTTGATACAGTAGGTCAAAGGCGTGGAACCGAGCCAGTGTGTCAAAATGAAAACAACAAAATGAAAACAAATAGATTAGAAACATGGTTAAAAAAGGGTTGCACTGACAGGGTGGGGCACACAGCAGCCTCTACTGCAGGGACAGGTACAAGACAAGCCCACACTTTTCACTTATTCTGCAGAGGAAGTGGACAACTTTAGGAAAGGCCTTGACAGTGTGTTGACTGGACCTTTTCGTCAATCTCACTGATCTACTGTTTCTCAATCTGGGAAAGCTTCAGGGTTGAAACGGTTTCCTTGTATTTTGCCTGGCCACACAGATGGTGGAAAATACCTCTGAAGCTGGTTTTGCTTGGCCAGGCATTGCTGTTTTACTTGGAGTCCGCTGCTAAAGGATGAGTAGCCCAGTTCAACTGGAGCAGGTCCAAGGCCTTTGGAGATCACACAGGCACTAAAATCCATATGTGAGATGTATAAACAGCAGCCAGTGTTTATTTACAGCATATGATCCTCCGGCATGTACAGTACCTCATGCTTGCTTGCTCAATGCTCTGGAAGGGGAGTGGAGCTGTGCTGGGACCTGGTAAGCACTGCAAACTGTGTGGCACATCTGTCCAGTCCAGTCTGCCCTACGTAATCCATTTCTAATTGTAGTATGAAAATAATCTAAGTTATTTTTAATCATTTATCTAAAAGTACCAATGCTATTCCACAGCAGATGTTACTGCGGGGATCAATGAAGCTGCCTTCGGGGGGCTAATAGCCCCTTCCCTCCATCAATGTTCCTATAGACTAATACCTATAAATAAACAAATGACATGGTGTGTATGGGGTATGTGGTAACAGGGTCCCCAGTGAGCCTTCAAAACATTCTCACCACGTGCTGCGAAAGTGGGAGAGTTTAATGATGTGTGCTTTAGAGGCTTCCATCACTCACAGGGTTAAATTGAGCCTGCTAGGATCTCCAAGAGAAAATATGCCAGATTCCTGTAAAGACTAACTCATACTCCATCACACGACAGTGTCGCCCAATGACAAGAACTCATTTTCAAGCTAACAATGTGACATATTAGATTGACAATTGAGAATAAAGTGTAAATTACAGATTTTAAATTATGGTTAACTCTCAATTAAGTTCTGCAGCATATGCACAGCAGGGGTCCGGAATTGCAGAGAAGGGTTTAAGGGCATTCTCTCTGCCAAGTGCCGCAGTGTGGCATTTTATGTTAGATACAGTGGCTAGTTTCAAATGACAATATTGGAGCACATTGGTGCATTTATATAATATATGTAATTGCACCATTTATATAAATATAAATGCACCATTTGGTACATATACACAGGAGGGCTTCTGTTGCAGTATGTGTCTAGGACACATGTTTTTGGCACTGTCAGAATTGGGGATCAGCTAACAAACCTCCAACTACTACACTGCCTATGGGATGAGCATACCACCCTGCCATCCTGAAGGCGTGGGCAACAGAGCCTTTCTCTCGTCAAAATGTTCACACCACCAAGCTCTCATCTTTTGATACTGTAACTGTGGTTTGAAAGCAGGAACTGTGGGTGAGAGCAGGAAGCTGAAAACAAAGGCGTCAGCAGAATTCCCCTCATTATTATGACTAAACACGCGTATAAAATATTTCTATTGAAAACTACATCTAAAGCCAATCTCCTATTTCTCTGGAAAAATAGTGGGTATTTTAGGTCTATCTGTGAGCATGATTATGGTTGTGCAGAGAGGAGGGCTGAGGTCGTGGAAATAGGAGACAGTGAGGATTTCTACGGCAGCTCTGAATACAGGAAAGCCTTGTCTGCAGAGGCAAGGAAGCAACCAGGTGCTCAACGGAGACGTGCAGGTATACGAAATATAAAAATCACACCTGTGTGAAGTGAGGGGCGCTCTTATCATCTTACAACATCAATTACAACATGTTTGTTTGAGCAAGGGGTGCTAATGTTTGTTTTAGTCCTCAAAACAAACATTACATTTACACTTTATTGTCTATGGCGTTTTCTTATACAAGCATCGTTGAAAAACAAAAGCTGTATATAGGGGGGGGGCCCTCAAAAATAGAAAAAAGGTGCTCCTGCGATCAATCGGGATAAAACATCTATAGGAAAAAGGTGGAGATTAATAGTTAAAAAGGAGGAAAACTTTATTAAACCAACATGTTTTGACCTATACCGGTCTTCATCAGGGCGGGCCTTGCCTTCTCTGTTGGTATCCAACTTCTCATGAGTCATGATGTGAAAAGATTGTGTCTGTCACAAACAAAGCTTTTGCATCTTGACCCTCCACATGAGTTACCCTGAGGCAAGGGTAGTATGGTTGTGTTATATAATGCAAATTAAACCATATTTGAGAGACCACTTCATGGTATAATGTAAAACAATGTGCAGCAATAATAACTTCCCGATGTGGATTGTCTGATCTAAAGCTTAGCAAGTGTATGGAGTTCTCAGCGAAGGGGCAATATATTGTAGGCCTATATCGTGATATGAGACTATAGATATCGTCTGAGACTTTGGATATCAATTAAGATATGGCATAAGTGTTTTCCTTTCATGAATTTATAGAGAGACAATTAGAGACACAATATCGATATCGCAGTATTTGGTCAAAAATATTGTGATTTTATCCATAGCTCTATAGTCCCAGTTATTTATTTCCTTTTGCATAGTAGCTAAAGCCCGGGACATAATGGATAAATAAGTGCTAGCAACTCAATGGCATTGTAACAGTAACTTAGTACTAGCATTAAGAGACCACCAAACTTCAATTTGATTTGCATTTCAGTTTGATTGATTTACCGGTATCTATGATTTACTATGTCATAATTTCATTTGAGCAGGGTTATGGGTAGTGCACTATTATAGCACACCGTACGCCAGTATGTGTAGGGGATTCATTATACACACATTACAATTCTCAATGTTAATTATCACTTTGTACAAATGTAACGCAGTGGCCTAGTATGGGTTCATTTGGCTACATGTGTACATTCTCAGAGATAAATGAACACTCAGAGTTTTACAGTACACAGTACCAATCCATCCATACCCCACATTTGTCCCCCTGGGGCTGGCCTGTGTGGGCACCTTGACTTACGATACAGCCACTTCAAAGTTAGCGGTCCATTAACCACTAGTAATTAAAGTGTCACTTTAAATGGCATTGGCTGCACTGCTCTCTCTGGACTGTAAAAACGAGTTGCGTAGAACACTTGCTTTCTTTTAGCAGTCCACCCTCATTACCAGAATAAAGAGAAAGAGGTCTGGCAATGGTGGTGTAATGAATAAATAATAAAGCTTTTCCATGTACGACCCAAGTACTGTAATATGTTGATCATAATTTCCTGTCCCTAGTTCCCCATGTTATGTCAGGCACTAACATTTGCCACAAATTAATTGGAGGAGACAAAACTGTGTCAGAAAAAACAATGTTCTGTTGAACTAACATTTGCTTTCACAGCTGCACACATTTCACACATGCAAGCATGCTCATTCTTCCAATACATGTCCACATATTATGTCTGTTGTGTTCCTTGTGCTTCCCAGATGCTAGTGTACAATGTGTACAAGAAAATATAGAAATATTTCTGTGTGAGCAGCAAGAAATTGCAACAACTGTCTGTGTCCCTTTTACAATTTCAGAGAAAGGAGATTCAAAAGTCTATACGTTGACTCAACATCTGGTGGAAATATGAGTAGCCATACCAGAAGGGCTGTCCCCTGTGGTGTGTGCGTGCGTGCGTGCGTGCGTGCGTGCGTGCGTGCGTGCGTGCGATGAGAGTTGGGCATCATATGAGCACAGGGATTGCATGGAAGAGCACAAGTGTATACTGTATATCATAGCATAATGCAGTACATTGACTGGGACGCTGTTAGATGATAATGTCAATTTCTGATGGTAATTGATTATAAAGGCTATTTTTCTGCTAATTTGTAATGGTACATATAAATCTGTTCTGATGTCCTCAGAATCAAGAATACAGTTATGGACTTTACGTACATTATTGTCAAGGTTCTGTCATGCTAGTAGACCTTCTTTGAAGTGATCACATAGCCTAAATGACAAATTTAGCTCAACAGTGGAGTGATTATGAAAAAAAAAAAGATCTTGGAAAATTAAATTAGGTTTTCAGAGTTTTAGGGTGTTCCGCTTTGCCAACCTCAATATAATAACTGTTAAACTATTACAACCTGAGAAGTGTTGATATTGGCAGCGTGACCAGGCAGTAAAACTGTGCCACATTCACATTGAGCTGCCATACTATGATCATATTCCATGTGCAATTCATTGTGTATGACAAAGACCAGAGTAGTGCTGCAGTCAATATTTAACTAACTAGTAGTAACCCATGACATTCAGCATTGTTTAGTTCCATTTAAAATGTAACTTTCAGATTATTGAATGATGGTCTGCAGTTATAACAAAAGCACAATAGTTTGCTCTTCTTATTATACAACTTCTAGCAGTATGAGGAACTGGGCCTAAGTCCAACAGCATTGAAAGAATGTATTTCCTAGCCTACCGATATTTAATAAATAAAAAAATATATATCAATCTACAGACCTCGTAAATCACAGACATGTTTACGAGTCCTGCTAGCTTGTTAAAGTAAATCCCACTGTGGACACCTCTGGTGTGAGAGTACTGTAGGCTACACTTAGTACTTTTACTTTACTGGAGTATTTAAAATATTCAGTACTTTTACTTCTATATCCTCAGAGGACAACAATTATTATAATTATTTGAAAACTTTAGTTACTTACTGTAGATTTTGATTATTATTACAAAACATACATTAATTACTTCAGCCCTATATACATTTCGGCCATTTGGAAATAACCGATTTACAAGCTCACAATGTGTCGCAACTCGCGATGCAACACACTGTGAGCTTGTAGATATTTGTAGATATTTTCAATAATATTGTACATTTGATAACCTTAAATGGGACATTTTGCACAATTTTACTTTTACTTTTGGTACTTTAAGTACATTTTTATACCAATACTTTTGTACTTTTACTCAAGTACATTTTGAATTCCAGACTTCTACTTGTAACAGAGTATTTCTATATTACAGTATTGATACTTTCATTTAAGTAACAAATGTGAATACGTTTTCCACCACAGGCATATTGGGCGGCTTGTGGAAAGGACGTTTCTGGATCCAGTCCAGTGCCGGATCACCGATAGTCAAAGGTCAAGAAAACATTGACTGTCAGCTGGGTAGAAAACAGCGGAGTTTGAGGACCAATTCTGCTTGTTTTGCTTGGTTAGACTCTCTGCTCTCATTGAGCTATTTTACTGCCTGTTATTATATGAATGGGGGAGAACTCTTGCAGCCTATAAGTAGAACAAATTACACGTATACGGTGCTGTATGTACATGTCTCTGTTGGGGAATTATTTTCACCTCCAAAGGTGTACAGAAATTATACAGGGGCAAGGATCTATTACAGTGCCTTTCCTCCAACTGGTTGGTTGGTTGGTCCCCCATCACCACCACCATGCACCACCACCACCACCAAACCGTGCGCGCGCACACGCACACACACACACACAGACACACACACACACACACACACACACACACACACACACACACACACACACACACACACACACACACACACACACACACACACACACACACACACACACACACACACACACACACACACACACAATATGAGGACCCGGGAAGTGTGCCAAAACCACTAAAAAAATAAAGAAATAAGACGAATTTAATCCCTGTCAAGAACATGCCAAAGCCAGGGCAATAGATTAAAGGCTGCTTCCAAAAAACAACATTTGAGGAGGGGGACAATAATCCCATTTATTCCATGAGATGCTTTTCTTTTTTATACATACTGTATATACAAGACTCTTTCTTTGGCTGGGTATGAAAATTGATTCTTTTGTTTTTGCTTTTGGTTCATATCATTTTACGCAGTAGCTCTGCCACTGTGGACTTACTCTTGCCAGGGATAATTTAAGGCAGTTTTGTCTGAATGTGCGATTGAGTGCATACTGCAGAGGGTGAAATATAGGCTACTGTAATGCAGATGAAAAGTCTACTGTTCTCAGAGTTTATATACCTGTCATAAGCAGAGGAACCTCATAACCAATGCTGTTATCAATTCAAGGGGTGACACTATAAAGCAACATTATTAAAGCACACTGCAGCTTTAAGATCATGACGTAATTAATTGTGCAAGCCAAGGTATACAATCAGTGGAAGAAGTTGACCATGAGTATAGTTGACCAACATGTAGGCTACTATAATTGTACATGTGCATATTTGTGTGGTGAGCACGCACACACACACACACACACACACACACACACACACACACACACACACACACACACACACACACACACACACACACACACACACACACACACACACACACACACACACACACACACACACACACACACACACACACACACACACACACACACACACACACACACACACACACACACACACACACACACAGGGTAAAGAATGAAGCTGTCATTGAAAGACAACACTTCCCTCTACTGGGGGCATTACTGACTCACACAATTGTGCATACAGTAAGTAAAAGTTAAAGAAAAAAACTAAAACGCGCGCGCGCACGCACACACACACACACACACACACACACACACACACACACACACACACACACACACACACACACACACACACACACACACGCCCTCGCTCACGTACGTATTGGCAATATGCAGTGCAGTGCACTGTGCACGTGCTGTATTTGTGTGATTCCGCTAGATGGGGCAAATGTATCACTGGTGAGCATGCAGGTGCCTGAATCTGTTGCTATGGTGATGACACTGATCACAACCTGGACACACACACACACACACACACACACACACACGCCCTCGCTCACGTACGTATTGGCAATATGCAGTGCAGTGCACTGTGCACGTGCTGTATTTGTGTGATTCCGCTAGATGGGGCAAATGTATCACTGGTGAGCATGCAGGTGCCTGAATCTGTTGCTATGGTGATGACACTGATCACAACCTGGACACACACACACACACACACACACACACACACACACAAACACACACACACAGTCAATGCACGACGCCCTGACAGCAGTGTACTATGTCATAACTCATAGGACTACAATAAAACCCAGTGGCTAGAAATACGTGACTTTAAATTGAATATGTAGCTTTCCGTCTGCACCATCAACCAAACAAAAAAGTATTCCAATACCAACTGAACGTGGGGAAAAGATTCTCTCACTTCCCATGATGCATCGCTTTATTTTGTAGTAGCTCTGGGAGATGAGAGAGATACTGACACACAGCCGCCCTCTATAGTCTGTACCATCATCCGACCAACACCAAAATCATCTGACAGCATTAACGACATGCCACGCAACATAAGACGCACATAGCCGGCGTGGCTTGCCTATCCAGCCTCACTTTACAATAATTTACAAAACAGTCGGTCGTCGTGCTTTCGACAATAAGGTAAGTTAATGTCACGCGTATAGGGTATAGGGTAAGGTGCCATTGTAGCCGAGTAAGCTATTCGGCTAGCTTTGCTTGATGCCACTGACATTGGATTGGACAGCTCCTCCTCTATATTAGCAGCAATCCTAGAATAAATTGTTAGCTACCCTAGCTAATGTAGCACCGTGTGATGATAATGATGATGATGATAACCCCACGACGTCTTGCAGTGATCATGGCATGACCTATAAAGGCCACTGTCTGTGTCGACGACAACGAAAGTAGAGAAGTAGCCGACAGTTAAGGTTCATACGGCACGCCAGGCCCCGATTGTTTACAAAAACAAATGTGTCATTTTCAAAAAATGAATTGATTTTGTATTTCCTGAAATAGCCCGTTGGCTGAAGCTTTACCAATAAATGTGGTACACAGTGATTTACGGATCGCTAACGTTCGATTCATGTTGTGAATAGTGGATGGGGTGCTGTCCGCAATGCAGGTGCTGAAATTGTAAGTGCCGTGAAAAGTCGGTATGCTATGAAGCGTCTCTGCAGCTCTTTGCATGCTATTACTTAAACTGCAGCCAATGGCAATTAATGTCGGTTGTGTTTAATTTCACCATAATACTTTATTTACGTTTGATAATTGTGAGATTTGTTGTATTTTTAAAAGGCTCTGTTATTATTAGCCTAAATCAACTTAAAATAAAACGTGTTGACAGAAACATTTTTGTAGTGTGATCTTATACAATTTAATTTGATAACCCCCCTGTAAGTCTAGTTTGAGTTTGGGAGATTGCATTAAGTAAACTAAAGTCAATAAGTAATTACATGAAATATATTAATGAATACAATGCTGTCCTCAAGCAGCATAATATGTAGCCCGAATTTGACTAAAAAGTTTGCATATCATGAGAACCTCCCTCTGCCTATACACAGGAGGAACATCAACCACGAGATGTCTTGTAGATGCTGTGGGTTGCTAGCTACTAGTCTGTTACACTGCTGCAGTTCATTGATTATTTATACACTCTCTATGGGGAAATGCTGCCTTGTTGTGTGTTATGAAAAGGAAGACACAGCATTGCAAGCATGTGGCCAGTTTCCTAATAATATGTGCCTGGGCAGGGGGCACTGCCAAAAACCTGCTAGTGCTACTACAGTCATTATTTTTATTTAGAAAAGTTTTAATACTGTATGTACTGTATACTATAGTAGCATTGTCGCCAGGTCTATGATAAATCAGTCTATGGCTATCTGTTTCCACGTGGAACGCTAGCCTATTCTTGGAAAGGAGCAGGATGAGAAATATGCTTGCCATGCAGGGTTTACGGGAAGGACTCTGGATTACTCATCTATTATAGATGATCTCTCCACCCTTTATGATCATTGACTGTGTCTGTGATTACGTGGCTGTGCTGTGCTGAGGAGGTCAAGTCGATCCACGGTATCCCTTTTACTTTTGTAACCAGTAATAAAAAAGGGGAGTGGGTTCATGTCCAGAGAGGTGACACAGGATGCATAATTCATGTCAGTGTGCGATGATGTAATCGAGAGAAGCACCGAGATGTTTTATTGAAGAACGTTAATGTATGCAGGGGAAGTGCTTTCTCTGGGGGGGGGGCTTAACGTGCTCTCAGCCTGGTAGCAGGCAGATAGTACCACTGTCTGGGAGAGGGTGGAGACCGTGGAACTGAGTGATGATGGTCTCTTTATGTGTCTGGCATTGCTCTGGAGGTAAGGGCATCCAATGAGGCATGGAGAAAGAGGGAGAGAGACAGTGTGTGTGGGCAGAGTGACAGGGGGTGGGGGGGTTGCCATCATGCCACACCCTGTGTCACTCTGTTGTCTGCCCCCCCACCCCCACCCTTTATTGTGTTAGCTGCTGCACAATTCTTAAAGGCTGTGTTTCTGTCATGTTTTGCTTGAGCGTAGCCTACCTGTTGTGCTACAGGATGTTAACAGTGACATTTGCTAAATCCAGGTTATCCGTTATGTTCTGCCTGAATCATATTTATTTTCGATAATTAGACATTTATGCGTGCTTAGAGATTTTAAGTTAATGTCTTTCTTACGGTAATTTTTATATTCAGTGCTGAAGAGGACTATTTCTCAACCCAACAGCATTACGGTAAATTCAAGCGATATATTACAGTGTTATACCCTTGAGACATGCCTCCTCTGAAGGTTTCAGACAGCCCACTTTCTCTGATGGTACAATCAATAGCTCAACATCAGCAGTTTGTTGGCCAATTACAGTGAGCTACAAAGGCATACAGGGCCTATTTATGGCCCCTCTCCCTTTCTCTGCACAAAGCCTTGTTTTATCGTTGGTCTACCCTAATTAATGATGACAAAGTAAGCCTGAATATTTATATGAGTGCACCTCTTGATTGATTGATTGATTGATTGCGCTGGCTCCCTGCTCCAAACACCATGAAAAACACTCAGTATGCCCGTTGGGCACCGGCATTCTCGGGATCGATGCAAGTTGGAAATGCATGCCCAGCCAGATTATGTAATATCCATTGTACCCATGTCTGTCTGTCGGTGTTCCTTTTGTGGTCCTATGTATTCAATTCTGTAAATATATTTTACAGAAATGTCTTTTGGCATGGTAGAAGACTTGTTAGGTCCAGTTGCAAATAGCAGATTATTTTATGACGGTTTTGAGGGAGGGTAGGGAGTCACAATGGTCCGGGAAGCTCAGTCGGTAGAGCACTCGCAGTTCAAGTTCAACCGCAAGGTCATGGGTTCGGTCCCGGGCACCGCCAACTCAGTGTATGAGTAGCACGGCTTGATGTTGTGCGGTTAAGTACTGGGAGCTGATGGTAGGTGTTGCGCTCCACCTCAGCATTCCATCTCCCAGAGGTCTAGCGCATTGAAACCGGGATAGACGCCCGCACCCTGGCTGATACCGACAATAAACCTCTCTGACTTACTTCCTAACTTAGGGAGTCAAACTTTTTGATGGCTGTTGCTAGGGCATTCCACATTTTGGTGGCATTATAGTAGAATTAATTCATCCCTATGTTTGTGTCGAATCTGGGGGGAATGAGATCAGTAGACTAGAGCTCCCTCTGGTGTTGTGCCTGAGGGCGTCACTCACTTTTTTGTGCTGAGTTTGAAGTCGGTTGGTCAAACAGTTCAGAGAGATGTGAACTACTAACAGACAGACGAACACACAGAGGACACACAGAGATTTATAATTAGATACTGCTTCTTTCCTGATGACAATAATGCTGTCTGTATCTGGTGGGCTTTTCTTATGGGAAATAAATGATTCTTAAATGTGGTGACATGGTCTTGTGTAAAACAGTGTTTAAATGGTCATTTACATAAGGTTCTGGATGGATGTTGTGGTACAGTTGTGTGGAGCAGCCATCTTGGCTCAGTCAATCATATCTTTTTTTTTTCAAAATATGTTTATAACAAAATAACAAAACGTACTTAAATACATTCCAACATACCTCTCCCTCCCCCCTCCCCCCAACATATATTCAAATACAGTACAAAACATACGTACGTACAAAAATATAACAAAAATGACTAAGATAATACAACAGTACAGTCGATCCTATCTTAACATATTTGATTTAGTCATTCAAAGTGGCAAGTGGCTTTCATTGTGGATGGATTTGAAGGTATTGTCCAATAGCAATCATTTCAGTCACTCATCCAAAGCAGATTATCTTGGCCAGTTTCACTTACAGGCAAAGTAGAAGCTGGAGCACATCCCAAACCAACTGTTTATGGTGAAAGGGTGAGAATTAGCGGCTTGATCTCCAGATGGGACAGCAGTTATTTATCCACCCCCCCCTCCCCCCCCTCTCTCTCTCTCGCTCTGTATCTCCCTCTCGGTCATGCTTTTCCCTCCGTTGTTTCACCATCTCCCCTCCTGTCATCCAGGTTTGCATGTCATAGTGGCTGTGGTGTCCATTTGAGTGTAGTCGTCAGCCATGGCATCAGCCAATGTCACCCTGGAGAATCAGCTGCATAGTGCCCAGAAGAACCTGCTGTTCCTCCAGCAGGACCATGCCAGCACATTGAAGGGACTCCACACAGAGATCCGCAAATTACAACAACACTGCTCAGGTAAAGCCATCACACACCCCCTCATCTCATCTCTCCATGATGCTGTAGACTAGACAGGCTCAGCAACAGGGATTTCTCTGAATTACACTTTGTCGAACGACAGAGTCATGCGCTGTGATTATTCATTGCGTTCTGAGCTTGTAGATCGTTGTTATACGACAGAGTATACATTAATCATAAGCAGAGCAGCATCTATATAGACAACCTAGTAGAGAGTTGCTAGTGCAACGTGTGTAGGTTCTTTCAACTATATATACTGCACTTTCATTCATACTGATGGAGAGAAGCAGCCATGATGGATATTTACCTATAGATATTCTCAAATCACACAAGAACACAAGATCACTAGCCGTGTCTGTGACCAAGCCATGATTTATCTAGCCCATCATATTAAGCTGACCTGGAACTCTCACTAATCCTGGTTAGACAGTAGTGGGCCATATGGAGCACAGGGCACTGCTGTCATTGATTTCCCTAAACAAGTCGGACTCCTGCTACATGCCTACTGATCTGTCTGAGGAGCATGTTCTTGGATAGCTTAGCATACAGGTCACTGCCTGATTGCTTGCTGACATATGACCCTCTTCTCTTTTCACAGAGCTGACATATGAGCTGACCGTGAGAAGCTCTGATCCCTCAGGTAAGAACTTTCGCAGGCCTTGCCACAGCACAGGGCATTAGTTTCATATTTAGCAATTACTGTCTAGTCCATGCCGGTGCTGCTAAGCGCATAACACTGCTAATCCATGATAGAGATTTAATTAATGAAATCGAGTACAACTAGTCGTGTATAGTATATCTTTGGTCCGTCCAACACTTTACTTCCAAACAAGATCTCTTGAAAACTACAGGCTGGATTGCAGTTGGGTTAGCTGTGCACGTTCATGTAGAGAATGAACCCTGCTGATTTGAGTGACCCCATGCATGGCCTTTCCTAGTATAGTGCCACCTTTACAGTAGGCCAAAATGTCCACTTGTATCAAACATCTAGCAAAATCTAATCAAATTGAAGTCGGATGGATTTTGATTGCAAGCAGTGTGCTCGTTTTGGGTCTATATAGGTCAATCTACTATCAAATGAGCTCTTTAAATGCGTCACTCATGCCTCAATCCTGAAAGATTGAATGCTTTCTTAAATTGTGCTTAGAATAAGGTTTGGCCTGGATCTCAAACGTGCCGTGAAAGTGCCCAAGACCAGTTAAAATCCATAAAGCAACCAAGGGCTATAAATATAAGAGTTCTCTGCTATACACAAACGACGGCTGTGTCTGCCCAAGACGTAATGTAGAGCAAGAGGGTCTGACAGTATCCTGTAACACATGACTTCTTCTGGTTTGTGCGTGCGTGCGTGTGTGTGTGTGTGTGTGTGTGTGGGGGGGGGGGGGGGGGGGGGGGGGGGCTTCATAGTTGCTCCATTGTCCCTGACCTGGCTCGAAGAAGATCCCAGACAAGGCTAGACTATCTTTCACATTTTTTAACCAGACTTAACCTTCTGAATCCTGTTTGAGTATGTAGCATTACAATACTCAAAAAGGGATGCCGGGTAAGTCTGGTTAAAACGTAGAAACATAGTCTAGCCTTGTCTGGATCTTCTGTAACTGAAGAAATGTTCCTTTATAACAGGATGTCGGAAGGGTATATCGGTTCCATGCTCCCCCCACCCCCCCCCCCCCCCCCCCCCCCCACACCAATACTGATGCAGTTCTGAGCAATATGGTTTATGGGGCTGCTGTCAGAGGCTCTATCTGGTTAACTGTGGGGACAAACACAGAGATTGCAGTGCAGGAATGAGATTATGTGTCATAGTGCTAATGCACAGACTCCACCCTGCTTAGTGCAGCAGGGCTAGGCTGTGCCAGTTGGGGGAGAAAACACACTCACGCATGCACGCACGTACGCATGCACGCACGCACGCACAAGGCAGGCAATCCCCCCGAGCTAGTATGACAACAATAACCATGTCCTTCATCAGCCATTTCTGTGATAGGGAAGAAAGACATCCATAGACCAGAAAACTATACTATTCAGCAGCCACGGTCGACAATATAGATAGAGCGTCGCAGTCCCGCCCCCTACCAGGGCCCAGGGAATGATTCCCCGTTCATTTTCCTCATTGACATTTCAAAAAGTATTTATTCAAAAACCTTTTAAGACTTTTGTTTGTTGTCATGATTTGTTACAACTCGAGTTGGCTTTGTCCGCGGCGTAAACGTCTTTAAAATAAATACTTTTTGAAAAGTAAAGGAGAAAATTCACTTTTGGGTCTCACGTCGTCATGAAAGGGGGCGGGGACTGCGACGCTCTATAGGACTCACACAGCAGCAGGAAGCCCAACACCTACGCATTTAAACACTGTTTTTTGTTTTGTTTTGTTAAGCCGGTGGCCAAAAGTTATAGATCACAAAGGCTTTGCAGGTAGAGCACATGACATGGCCCTAAAAATATATATAATTTTAATATAAAAAACTATTTTTGCATCTGCCGCTTGAGATGACCTGAGATGACTTGATTGATTGACATAAAAAAGGGCTGTCAGCTCAAACACACAATGCAATAGTTGTTGTTGCGTACAATCATCAGTAGCAAAGTCAAACACCAAAAATAAAAACCCTACCATTTCCATTATCCCCCCTCTATTTCCCATTCCATGTGCGTTTGTCTTATAGTTTCTCTGGCCTCTGTACTACTGCCACCTACCGTCCATTCATTGTATTACCACAGTGGGTGAAAAAAACACACCCCTTAAGACTAAATCCGACCAATCAGAGTTGTGTGGCTTCCAGAGGTACCTTTGACATGACATTTTGTGTGTGTGTGTGTGTGTGTGTGTGTGTGGTGTGTGTGTGTGTGTGTGTGTGTGTGTGTGTGTGTGTGTGTGTGTTGTGTGTTTCGATGTGCAGGGGCGTTGCTGAAAATGAGCACCTGTGCTCAGCTACTTCCCTGGGTAAAAAATAAAAATAAATAAAAAGAAAGGTACCTTTCAAAACCTATAGAAGTCAGCCTGTACAGATGAAGGGGACACCACTGTATGTAGCCTCAATTACATTTTGTAACTATTTTCTGCAATGGGATGATAGTTTTATTACATTTTGTAACTATTTTCTGCAATGGGATGATAGTTTTATTTGGTGGGTATATGAGCTGGTTGTTTATTGGTAGCCTATATTAGCCCAATATTGGCGTTATGCATTTCACTTGAATAATGTTGTGTGCGCACGTGCGCGTGTGGAGAAAGACAGTTATTTAATGAAAGTGAAGATTATAACTGTCATGTATTGGTAGCCTATATTTGCCCAATATTGCCGTTACGCATTTCACTTGAATAATGTTGTGTGCGCACGTGCGCGTGCGGAGAAAGACAGTTATTTAATGAAACTCAAGATTATAACGTCCTGTCTCGCTGCCGCGGCGCCGCCGTGCGTGTATAGCCTGTGTGTGTGTGTGGGGGCGTGGCGAGAGAGAGAGAGAGATCGTGGCTTCCAGGCGTGCGTGTGTGTGTGTGCAAGCCAGGCGTGCGTGTGCGTGTGTGTGCAGGCGTGTGTACTCGGCAGTTGGCTGGCAGGCGAAAATAGCCAAAGCGTTCCGTGTAATCGTAATATGTAGGCACAAACAAACTACAGACAAAGTACAATGTTGATGGAACTAGGAACTAAGAGATTCGCTGAGAGAGCGATATTTTAAATACAGAGATTTAGAAGGAATAAGCTAAATCGTGAGGCTACAATTCCTCTCCCCTTCCTCGTTTCTCTTCTCCTGCGGGAGATCAGAATGAGATTCTGAGAGCTAGTGTGGGCCTATTAGAAGACAGGGCCGTGTTGCCAGGTTTGCGAATTGTAAGCGAGTCGTAGTGTGTGTTGAATGGCATTTGAATGGCATTTGTGGGCTTGTGAATGAATTTTCTCACATGTAATTTTGTGCTCACTTGCATAGACCTGGCGAATTTAGCGTGGTGAAAGGGCAACAGTGTTCCGGGGGTGTGGGTGCTTCGGGCGATAATGTTTGTAGTAAACAAATGCATTGCCGCCGTGAATGTGGACGGGAGGCATCTTTGGTGGCACTGCAATGAACATTTTTTGGCGGGTGGTGTCGAGTGTTGGCGTTGGGCGCGATAGGAGGAGATGGGTCCTGGACACTGCGAAGGTAAGTGTATGACGTCACTGCCGTGTGAGTGTGTGTGGGTGTAGTGTGTAAGATGGTGTTGTGGGTGTTGCAATAGCGACGTAGCTGTTGTGGCTTTGGGTTTCTTGCCATGTGTTGGGTACAAGTTCTCTAATATATAATAGATAATAGATAATGCAAATAAAAAAATACACAAACCCGTGGAATAGCGCCCTCTAGTGATATTTAAGTCAGACTTTGGTGCTCTATACCAGGGGTGCCCAAAAGGTAGATCGTGATCTACCAATAGATCACAAAGGCTGTGCAGGTAGATCACATGACATGGCCCTAAAATAATATTAAAAAAGGAAAAAACTAAAGGCATCTGCCACTTGAATTATGGTGACGTCATTGATTGACAGACATCAAATAGGTGCTGTCGGCTCAAACCCACAATGAAATACTTTGTTTTCAAGAGTGTTGCGCACAAACATTACATAAGTTATACAAAACAAAACAGTACCAATTACAATTTCCCCCCTCTATATCTCATTCCGAGTGTGTTTGTCTTATATGCAACGCCAGCACTGCAATTCAAAAGCCCCTTCAGGTAAAGTTTTAAACTATTTTCAGCAATGGGATAATTTTTTGGTGGGTAGATCTTGTTTTGCTGGTCATTTTTAAAGTAGCTCTCAAGTCAAAAAAGTGTGGGCACCCCTGCTCTATACAGTCCAAGTGAAACTCTTGAGTCTTTGTCCGCAGAGGAGAGTGAGGTGATTCAGGGTGAGGGCTGCACTAAGAGACAGTAATGAAGGTCGGAGGACGGCAGTGGCCTTTCTATCTACCAGAGCTGTAATATGAGACTGGCGCTCTCTTCTCACTGCTGATGATTTACCATAGGCTCGCACTGTCCCCCTACCGCCCCCCCCCCCCCCCCCCTCCCAACATCACCTGACAGACTGTGTGGTCAATGTCTGCACTTACATAATGTACTAATTGTGTGTGTGTGTGTGTGTGTGTGTGTGTGTGTGTGTGTGTGTGTGTGTGTGTGTGTGTGCACAGACAGCAGCGAGGCACGCTGCAAGGAGCTGCAGAGGAGGTGTGAAGAGCTAGAGGCCCAGCTGAAGGAGAAAGAGGAGGAGAACACGGAGCTGCTGAGGGACCTGGAGCAGAAGAACGCCATGATCTCTGTCCTGGAGAACACCATCAAGGAGCGGGAGAAGAAGTACATGGAGGAGCTGAAGATGAAGAGCCACAAGCTGGCCATCCTGTCCGGCGAGCTGGAGCAGAGGGCCAGCACCATTGCCTATCTCACCTCCCAGCTCCACGCCACCAAGAAGAAGCTGTTGGCCGGGAGCTCCTCCGAGGGCAGCCCCAACGTCAGCCCCATAGCCTCCTCCTACAAGCCCACCCCGCCGCCCGCCAAGGACAGGCAGCCGGAAACCCCCCGCCGCCGCATGAAGAAGAGCCTCTCTCAGCCCCTACACCCGGAGCTGACCGAGGTGTACCGGCTCAGCCCGGACGGAAGTCGGCGAATGGTCCTCCGCGAGGCGGTGGATGCCATGCCCGACCCCACGCCCTTCCTGCAGGCAGGTAGAGAGACGCCCGAACCGCACATGATGCGGCGACCTGCCGTTATCCCCCCCATTGCCCCTGACCGCTCCCCCGTCGTCACTCCCCTGGGTGCCTCGTCCAGTCCCCGCCACAGCCCCGCACGGGACCGGCAACATCGGGCACATGTGGGTGTGGCCCACCGCATTCCCCACGAAACCCCTCCCCTTGCCCCTCCCCAAGCAGAGCTGGAGACACTTGCCGTGGATCAGGTGAATGGAGGCAAGGTGGTGGGGAAGCGCTCTGGGGCAGACAGAACAGTTTAACTGGCTTCATGCATAAACATACATACACATACACACGCACACATGTAAACATACATGTACTGCACACATACACACTTGTACACAACACGTGCACATTATGCTGCAAGAGCAGGAAGGAGCCTCACCCACTGTGTAACCTGCTTTTTATGCAAAACTGCTATTCAAAAAGAAGAAAAACAAAACATTAATCACTTTGTTTATTGATCTTCCTTAAAAAAAGAAACAAAACATTTTCATGGACTACAACTGTATTTCATGATGTGGAAAAGGACTACAACTGTACTTAATGGTGTAGAAAAGGACTACAACTGTACTTCACACTCACAGCATGCCAAATGTATTCCTTTTGATGCCCCCATGTGACTTACTCAACCATACATGTATTTTTGCTTTAAACTTCAATTCACTCCGTTGTACGTGGTGCATACTGTACTGTACAACACAATTCTCGGCCAAATACCTGCATCAGTGCCTGTCGGATTGGTTTATTCATTCACATACTGTATAGTCATCGCTATTGCTTAACTATCTCTGTCTGTTATACATTTTCTCTGCAGCACATGTCAAGAGCCTATTATCAACATGTTCGCAGCTACAGGCATAACGTAGATGATTAAAGTACTACTCCCTGAATGTCTTTCATCTTAATGTGATGTCAGTATATGAATATTACGGTAGTAAAGCGTTATTTGCTATTTTAACTGGCTGGTCCAAAAGGTGAAAAGCAAACATTCCACTGGCTTTTGCTAACTGGAAAAAAAGCATTGGTTTAAATGCAGTACGATTTAATGTCGATAAGGGAGTTGTGTGTGTGTTGCGCACGCGACTGAGAGATTGAGTATTTCAAGGCAGATGCATGAGGTTGGTTCTGTACTGTAGGAGAAGTGACGTTTTTGGCTTAAATAATGTCTAATTGTCTATCGATAATATTTGTGATAAGGGCATTTGACAACCATAGAGTAGTTGACAACACTGCTCTCACAGAACTTTGTGATATTATTACTTGTTCTTTATAAAAGACTGTACATTTGTAATGGATTCTTTTTTTTTACTGTTTAATATAGAATGTGGAAAAAATTAAACCCACCTCAGATATTGACAATAGTAATAAACCTCAAATGCTGAACATACTCACGTAATGCCCTGCTTTTCACTGTAGATGCACTGGTCCTTGAAAACTACAGTATATCGATCAACACAATAAAGCAAGCTTTCTTTTGTTTTTTGTTAATTCTGTCATTTGTCAAGATGAGCTACTACACTAAACACTAAACAATCTCTGCACTTCAGAACCACATAAATCTAACTGCATTATTAATTGCTGGTCTGCATTATATAATTGACACCAAAGACATGTTTGAGTAGCGCTAGGCCCAGTGGCGTGCACAGATAGACACTAGGGGGTTCTAGAGCACCCCCTGCCCTTTTGGCAATTTTGCTCTTAAAAAGAAAAAAAAAAAAAATGTTTTTTTTCTTAATTTGTAGTGTGGAACATGGTGACATTGATCAAATCTTGATAAAAAAAACGCTTCTATATTATTTAGGGCCCCACAATCTAAAGCTATGTCAGTGGTTCTTCGATTAAAGAAAAATAGCAGACCTACAAGCTCGTGGCACGCTATGAGCTTGTAGATCTGCTATTTTTCAATAGCTAAAGCACCAAAATGGGTTCCCGCCCAAAAATGCGCTGCACGCGGTGCCCTTTTTTTCACTTGAGCACCTGCACCTCTAAATGTCTGTGCACGCCACTGGCTAGGCCCTCTAACGTCTGGCTTTCAGTTTCAGCCAAGTCTATGGATCATTAAAGTTTTCTATAAGCAGCTGGAATTGGAACAGGAAATGGGTATGCCACATACATACATGCATACATGACAATCAGACACATGAATGTGCAAGCCAGCTATGACATTGCTTTGGGAAACAGTAATACACTTCAGAGGTCAGGGCTACCTGCAGTCCTTAATAAGGCTCATACATACTCATATACTATCTGATATGTTATCACCGCGGTGTAGTTTTTAAAGGGTTGGAAAACGACACCATTACGTCAGACGCAGTGATGATCAGCTATCACCCCGTTCACTGATTGGTCTAGAAGTTGGGTAAAGTTAAACCACAGGGAGGCAGGGTCAATCCTTAAGGACATCACCCGAGTATGATGGCCTGAACTCTTATCACCGTTTTAGGTGATAAGCTATCACCTAAAACGGTGATAACCTATCACCAAAAACTGGAGTATGTATGAAGGCTCATACATACTCAACACAACACAAATCACAAATTGTGATGTAGCCTACACACTTATTCCACCAAAGGGAACTCCACAGACATTGTACCATGCAGATTCAAAAGCTGCATGGGAAAGGACTCATTGTTATACTCTGCAGCAGTTACAGTATGTGAAATGGGTTAACTGCTAACTTTAAGTTGATTATTAGATATTGTTAACTTCAAGTCCTCCATAAAGATCTGGCTGAATAGCACCTCGTTTTCACCATTTAGTTGAGTGGTAGCAGGTTCCATATACAGTACAACACCCCCATGTATGTTTCTGCTAGTCCTCAACACATGGCATTCAGTTAACACGCACATTTACACTCAAATTACCACAACAGAAATGAGCTAGCTGCCAAGCTTTTTTGTTTTATCCTTTACATATACAGTGAAGTATATGTTAATATAAACGGAGAGGTCAGTCAGTCAATCAGTTGTAGCAGTTTCCAGTTGAAAATGAGTGTAGACTGGTGCCAGTTGTTCTGCAAAATATAGTAGCCTATTTGAGGGAGGACAATCCTTAATCTCTCCGAGTCTGAATAGATCTGCTTTCGCTTTCAATGGAAAATGAACTGTGGCATCCTAGGGGTCACTGTTGAGTAATAGGAGCAATGTCTGCAGTTCCAAAATATTGCCACTAGATGTCCACCTTGGACTGCATATCTTTCAGGCATCACTGGAAATCACAAATCCAGTATTTGTCATCCTGGCTAGAAATGTTCAATGCTGAAATAGAAGCCATTTTCCTTGCATCCATAAAAACAAGTTTTGATTGATTGATGAATTTATTAACATATTGGAGAATTACAGTATATTTCTCGGCCGGGGCTAAGTTGGCCGTTTGTGGCCCTTCACTTTTTGGATTCATTGTGCAGAAAAGGGTAAGAAGCGTTCCTTGTTCCGTTTCTGAACCGAAGTGGGCGGGGCCCAGGGTGTGACCTCATCTCTGAGCTACAGAATGAGTGTAGTGCTGAGGGAACATACTGGGGCTAAAGTACAACATGACATTCTCCTGTGTTAGTGGTAAAAACCGTGTCTCCACGTAGGTGCATGATTTCCCCCCCACACTGTCCATAATTAAACCCTAGGCCTGGGAGGCGTGCCCGTCTGTGCCCAAAACAATAAACCAATTAGCCAATGATCTACAGCATATTCTCCAAACTAATAAGGCTAAATAATAACAGAAATAATAGTAAGAAAATACAAAACACAGTGGAATGGCTTCTACACTCATGCCCCTAATTGTGCATAATAAACAATTACAAATATTTCTAAAGAAGTCATGAAACAAAATAAACATTGGTGTGTGTGGTATTTGTCATGCATTTAATCTTGAATGAATGTGGACCCTGTTGTAAACAAGTGTAATGCTTAATTGGGTCGTCCACTCACAGTTGACAGTCTTTGTATTGAGTTTGTGCTTAAAATGTACTGTAAATTCTACAAACTGTTAATAAATATTTCAATCAATCAAAAAAAAATCTTCTGACACTGCAAAAGAAAGAAAGAATAGAGAAAGTACAGTTAAGTCTTCAGTCTGTTGCCTCCAGTAACAAACAGAGTTTGTTCAGGCCTTTCCAGTTAGCTTGTCTTCGTCTGAAGGTGTGCAGTGCGCACTATAGGCCTTTAGCATCTGGTTTTGTCTCCAAAACTCTGCCCATGATCCATGAGCCTCTGGGAGCAGTAGCATCTGCAACGAGGACAATGTCTCCAGGAGTGAGGGATCTTCTTTCCTTTAACCATTTTTGTCTCTCTTGCATCAAAGGCAGATATTCAGAGAGCCACCGCTTCCAGAAGAGGTCAGCAATATACTGGACCTGTTTCCATCTCTTCCTGGTGTACAGATCTCCTCTGTCAAACAGTCCAGGGGGAAAAACGGCTTTCCTTTTAACAGAAGGATGTGGTTTGGTGTTAGAGCTTCCAGATCATTTGGCTCATCTGAAACTGTTGTGATGGGTCGACTGTTCAAGATTGCCTCTACCTCGCAGAGGACAGTTTGCAGACCTTCATCATCAAGTGTCTGTTGCTGTAGAACAGAATTGAGCACATTTCTCACCATGTGAATAAGGCGTTCCCACACGCCTCCCTGATGGGAAGCTGCTGGAGTATTGAAATGCCATGTCACTCCATCTTGCAGTAGAGCAGCTTGGATGTTGTCATGGTTTAAGACAGCCAAGGGACTCTTTTAGTTCTCTATTGGCTCCAACAAAATTTTTACCATTGTCCGATCTTATGGTTAACACTTGACCCCTTCTGCAGATGAATCTTCTTATGGCATTAATACACGAACTTGTATCCAGACTGTATGCCACTTCCAGATGCACAGCTCTGCTAGTGAAGCAGGTAAATATCGCTCCATATCTTTTGATCAGACTTCTTCCACTTTTAATGTCAATGGGGCCAAAATAGTCTAACCCCACATTGGTAAAGGGTGCTTTGTAAGGCAAAACTTTCTCCTTTGGCAAATCTGCCATTTTTTGCTCACCAAGCTTTCCTCTTTGACGTTTGCATATGACGCATTCTAAAATTATTTTCCTTATTGCAGAATTAGCATTGGTGATCCAATACTTTTTACGAAGATGGCAGAGCATGTGATTTCGTCCTCCATGTCCCAGCTGTTGATGAATGTGACTTTTCTGCTTCAGCATGGTCTTTTGTCTTTCAAGATCCATTTCACTGCCACAGACTGCAGCATGGATTTCCTTTCTTGTCTGTCGCAGCAACATGAGACACTGCTTAATTTTCTAAAACCAGGCTACAGCAGTCTTTAATTTTGACCAAGTTGAAAAATAGTTCTGTGCTTGTAGCAATGCAATTGACTGTCAAGTCCCTTTTCACCTCTGGGTCTTCAGCAGCAACTCCATGCAGTTCCAGGTCAGACTTAGGCCATTCTTCCTCTGGCCTAGAGAGAAAGCCAGGTCCATTGATCCACCTCTTGTTTGCCACGAAGTCAGTGGCCTTCAGCCCACGTGAAACATCATTGTCTGGATTATCCTTTGTGCCAATGTGCCTCCACTGGTCAACACTGGTAGCCTCTCTTATGACTGCTGTTCTGTTTGCCAGAAAGGTGTGGAACCTCTTAGTTTCGTTGCTGATGTACTTAAGCACTGTCTGTCCAAAAAACAGATTTTTCTCCTTTCGCAACATCCCATCAACTCTTACTGCTAGAACAGCTAGCAGCTGTGAGCTCCAGTCTAACAATTGTGGTTTGTTTCAAAGGTGCGAATCTGACTTTACCCAACATGCACCCCTTTGTTGTCATTCTCCATCCTCAAATAAGACACAGTACCATAGCCATTCTTGACTGGCATCGGAAAAGTGATGCAACTGTGCCCCAGTGGGCTTGCCAAAGTCTTTGGGCTTGAAACAGCGGTCCACCTTTAACTCTGCCATCTGTTCAAGTCAGTTTAGCCATTCTGACCACTGCTGATAGTGCTGAGAGAAGAACTGGGGAATGTCTTCATCCCACGCCTGTCTTTTGCAAAGCTCCTGGAAATCCTAAGGGATCATAAAGTGAACTGACCACTGATAAAATGCCTCTTCTTGTCTGTGGCCATTCTTTCATGATGGTCTTAAACTTGAACTTGTCAGTCTCGACACACCACTCCACTGCAAGCCGAGTGCCCTCTCCAATGGGAGACTGTCTGAATCCAAATCCAGTGCTTTGATTTCCTTTGCTCTGCTCTCTTGTGGGATTGATAATAAAACTGAGTGGCTGTTGCTTATCCATTTAGAGAGAATAAAGCCCCCTTTGTGGCACAGAGCAGTTAGATCCTTAACCATCTGTGTTGCTTCCTCCTCTGAAGGCATTGTTTTTGACAGTATTGACTACTTCTGCAAAGAATAGAGCTTGATTGTCATCTGCAGTCCTCCTCAGAGCATAATTTGCACAGCTTGGGGATGACACTGCTCCAAACAGATGTACCTTCATCCGATATTCCACTAGAGGGCGCGTGATGTCACCCTGAGGCCACCACAGAAAGCGCAGAAAGTCTTGTCCTTTTTTGTGACTTGGACCTGGTGAAACATGGCCTGTATGTCAGCCATCACTGCAATGGGTTCCTGCCGAAATCTAATAAGGACTCCAATGAGAGAGTTTGTGAGATCTGGACCTTGTAGAAGTTGGCAGTTGAGTGATTGAGTCGGGATTTCTAAAACAAACATTGAACTAAAAACAAACATTAAACCCGTATAGGAGAACATATAGCGCCCCTCAAAAACATACAGTGCGATAGAAAAACATAGCAAGAGAGGGGCACAAATAGTGAGATTCACCTAGCCCTTCATCATTCAAGGTACAAGGAGTATTTAAATCTATTTAAGACACACACACACACACACACACACACACACACACACACACACACACCCTGTACCTTCTACCAGAGGGAATTAATTTGTAGGCCTACTCATCATTCAGAACATCTCTGGCCTTGTGGTTAGTGTCCACCCTGGGACTGGGAGGTTGGGGTTTGATCCCCGGCCGGATAGACATACCAAAGACTGATTAATGGGACGCAGTGCCTCCCTGCTTTGCACTCAGCATCAAGGGTTGGATAGTGGTAGGCTAAGTCCCTGTGACATACTAGCAATATGTCCATGGGGAGTGTCCATCAAGCTACCTCATGCTACTAGTACTACAGTAACAGGAGATATAGGCTCCTGCCCTATGGGTCTCATGGCTCGGCAAGGCTTACTTATGCATAAGTATTTTTTTAGTGTAGCCTGCTCATAAATAGAGCAGGTAGCAATGTTGTATAAAAACAGGAGGAGGAGTATAAGGATGTTGAGACTGGAACTGCAGGCAGGAGGCCTAGAGGAAGATAAAAGAGAAGATTTATGGATGTAGTGAAAGAGGGCATGACGTTAGTTGGTGTGAGAGAAGAGGAGGCAGAGGATAGAGTGAGATGGGGAACAGTGGCAGCCATATTTCTATAAATGGCACAAATCTCTGTGCGAAGTGTGAAGTGTGAAGCCGGTTGGATCAGTGGTTCTCCAGAACTGCCGTGTGGCAAAATTACATGTTAAGTCAATGCAACGGTGGGCCTCAGCCGCAACACAGAGCAGAGCTATCGCGTTGTTTTACTCGTGTATATCCAAATATACTTCTGGAGACTCCAAGGCCAGCAGCCCAGCGCTCACAGGCTATCCCCCAGACTAATGAAAATGAGTGAAGGAATTACTGCGACAAGGCTAAAGTTGAGTACACACACACACACACACACACACACACACACACACACACACACACACACACACACACACACACACACACACACACACACACACACATTTAACATCTTTATTTGTATTCACATTTTACAAGAAATTTCTTGAACACAAACAATAGTGGAAGCGCAAACTTGAGAAAACTCTACAACAAGTGCTTCAGATACAGATCACGGGTACAGAAAGCATCGCCTTCTCCATATATGGCGACTGCCAATTATTGCAGACACTGAACAGAATTTTGCCGATGCCTTAGCTCTCGGCTTGGGCATGCCTGCAATTTGCAGGCCCCTCACGACTGATTTGTGGACATTACAGAGGCTTCCAAATATGAACACAAGTAGTTTACATCTGTAGCCAACACACACACACACACACACACACACACACACACACACACACACACACACACACACACACACACACACACACACACACACACACACACAGGGGGTGTGAAAGAGAGAGCAGAGGGGGGCAAAACAAACACACACACACAACACGGGGAAAGGTGGAAAAGAGAGGACACACACACACACACACACAGGGGGTGTGAAAGAGAGGGCAGAGCGAGGCAACACACACACACAGTCTGACCATGGTTACTGGGGCTGGGATCTGGGTGGTAGAGGTTGGGGGACAAGCTGCTGCCTTATGGAGTAAAGGGTTGGGGCATGGGGAGAGGAGTACTGATGATGACCCAAGGAAGATTGATTGATTGAAAATGTTATTAAAGGGTTTGACCACTTTTTTTGAGGTTTGGGTTGTGTAGTTACTTTACCATAATGCAACTCCAAATGTGGACAAGAAATAAAAAAAATACTGCTCCAGTGATTAGAAATTGATAATTCAAAATATGCTCCTCATTGACTTACATTGTAGCTAAAACAGCTCTCAAAGTCACTCTTTTAGTACGTAGACAAACACAAACAAAGTTGATTCAGACAATATAGAGCATCACCAAAACTCATGTGGTTTTATTCTTTCATAAAAATGTTAGATTCCTGTTGATTTTACTATTTGAAGATCTGGATCCGGATCCACGGATCCAGTCCGGGTTTTCTTCCCAATAAAATGGACAAATCAGGAAGATTTTTATGAAAAAATAAAACCACATGATAACAAAATAACCGATCTACAAGCTCAAAATGGGCAGTAATGGGACGCGTTTGTGAGCTTGTTTTCAAGCTTGTGAGCTTGTTTTCAGATTGCACTTAAGAACAAAAGAGGCACGAGTGCTCCACAGTGTGCATAGTTTCTGTTCTTACCTACGAACAAATCACAGCTAAGAAAACATTGAGGGATCCCAAAACCTTCTTAAAAACTTCCTAAATGGGTCTAAGAACAAATTTCCTCTTAATAACATCTTAAGAACGGTTGGCGCATGAGGCCCACTGTCTCCAGCATGGCTGTTCTGTTTTCAGGTGGTCATGGGTGGGTATGTGTTATTGTCGGTTATGTTTTGTCATGGATGTTGTTGTTGTTTTTTGTGTACCATGTTCCTTGTATGTCTTGTATTTAAAAAATGGGAAAAAACCCCAATAAAACATTATTTAAAAAAAAAAGTACTCTGTGGAGTTAGTCCTAGCTGAAATGAAGTCATCTTGACATTATTCTAAGTACGGTAAGTCAGAGAGGCTTATTGCCGGTATCAGTCAGGGTGCAGGAGTCTATCTCCGTTTCAATGTGCTAGACCTCTGGGAGATAGATTGCTGAGGTGGAGCGCAACACCTACCATCAGCTCCTCATATGCCGAGTTGGCGGTGCCCGGGATCGAACCCATGACCTTGCGGCAGAGCAAGGTTAGCCTTGGGGCCGGAGCCGTGGCCCTGGGGCCCTTTAGGGAATTTGGACAGGGTACAGGGTTTGAGGCCCCATGGAAGAACCTGGGGCCCTTCATTGGCCGTTGATTTTGTTAAATTTAGGTCATGATAAAAACACAAAGTTCACGCACGCGCTATGGGGCCCCCAAAGAAATACAGGCCCAGGGGCCCTCGTGGGTATTAATCTGTCCCTGCCTTGCCATCGAAAGGTGAGTGCTCTACTAACTGAGCATTATTCTATCATTATACTTTTTTGAATAATCAAATTATTCAAATTTGGAAATTTTTTTGGAGCACTGCATAAGAGAAAAAGGCTGATACAGCCGATATGCCTAATATGGATATCTCTGTATCTGTCACTCCTTGTCACATTTATGCCCATATGGAGATCCCTGATATCATCAGTATATGCCCATGGGCATGCCCCCTTTTTTGCCCATACTGTATGGAGGCTGGAGCTGACTGATTTGTTTGTGTCTGATGATGCCATGACGACACTTCAAGGTTAGACAAGACAACACACTCCATATTTGGGCATAGCTGCATTTGGAACTCGATCCTTATAAGGTTATGGCTGAGTCATCATGACATGATGGGTGACACTGTGTTCTGCCAGCCGGTGGACCTCCCTTTTAATAGGATATTCTTACGAATTGGCATAGTTTTTGAGGGGCACTATATGCCCAGCTTTGTGTGTTTGTGTGAGTGTGAACACAAACATTGGCTAATGATTCGCTAATCACCCCATAGCGATGATTTGATTGGCTGAGCAAAGGATATATTGAAGATAAAAGTGAGGGCAGAAAAGTGAAGATGCCAAAAGTGATTGGCCGGAATGCCATTTGTGAGGATTTGATTGGCTGAGCACGGATGTATGATGATTATGATGATAAGAGCGCCCCTCACTAATATTTTGTTGTACAACAGTGTTACATAAAAATAGCAAAACTAAATGAGCTACAATATCGCAATGCCTTGCATTGTGAATGTGATGCATTGGGAGCTTGTAAATCAGTATGTTTTTACTATAATCGATAAATGTTGTAATAGGCCTATATAAATTGTTTCGTTTTATTAATTAACTGTTATAATTACAATTAAGTAAATGTAGACTGGTCCGGAATGATAGCATATACTGCTCCTGCCCTACAATAATTGATGTGGCACCTGATGTGATGATGTGCATCACATTCGCAGACAGACCATGAGAAAATGTCCTGAAAATGCATTGCCCTCGATCAACAGTAGCAGAAGGCCTATAGGGTATAGGCTATTGAGTTATTGTTTCCTGCAAACCGGAGCTTTATATTATTACCATATAGCCTAACTGATAGACTCCTTCTCCTTCACCTCGCTCCAGCGACGCAACATCCTTTACGATTCCTTTACGATCCCCCCCCCCCCCCCCCCCCCCCCCCCCCCCTCGCGATGCGCTCTGCGCGTCTAGCCAAGGGAGAGTGAGGTTTTCTATGTCAACCGACAACCATACAGGTGCGACTGGACCTTTGGCTTTGTGCGTAATTTTGGATCGGCTAAAGGAGGGCTATGCTGCCTATGCACGTTTAGTTTCGGATAGCCTATAATAACTGAAACATCGTGATAGATAGACGGGACGCAGCAGTGGCAGCAGCCTACCACTCGCACGTCCTGGAGATTGTAATTGGGGCACGCATCTTCTCTGGAAACGTAGCGGAGTAACAAACCGAAGCGAGCGTGCATGCATGCAGTCTATGGAAAATACACAGTGGAAATGTATAACAACGGCGTTGTCGATTTCCTGCAATTGCGCTTTATCAAGGTTATCTACACTGAGAGGTAGGTCTTAAATTAAACAAATGGTTTTAAAGATTTGCGAGATGTTAAATGCCTGACTATAATTATTATCGAGATTTGCGCCTCTTTTTTTTGCTAAATATTCGACTGAGATAGACAGAATACATTTAGGCTGCCTGGCGGATCAGCCTGTCATCACAACCGTAACCTACAGGTCCGTACGTCGACAACCATAAATAAATTGAACACAAACAATGTGCGTGATGAATTTGCATATATGCATATATCAAGTCTAACGACTGTTTAATATAATCAGATGAACAGCAGCAAAAATGCCATTGCCTTCGTATTAATTTGCATTGATTAAAGAAATCGGTTGATATTACTGGAATTGCAGTGGTGTCTAACATTTCAAAACAATGAGCTGTTGAAACAGCACATAACCACCTCTTTTTACTATAACTTTATGTCTCACTACTTGTACAGTAAACAATTAATTTACCTTGAGGCACTTGAGCTTATGAGTTTCATCTTTTGCACCCCCCCCCCCCCCCCCCTTCTGAAACACTGTACTATATAGTTGACTTACTTCTATTCAAATACAGTTCTCATGGGGGGGGGGGGGGATCCCATTGTTCATTTTACCTGTCTTCCATTTTGCATTTATTCATTTTAATATTATTTATTTCTTTAGAGAAATTGCTGTGGCTTGCTGACGAGGTCTGAGGACTACGTTATCTATACCATTATTACAACCAGCCACAGGAGGAGAGGCTGATCTTAGGGCTGATCAACGAGCCAGACGCTGGAAAGTACCTGTGGAGAGAGGCGGCTCTTCAAGGAAGAGCTGCTTCCTTGAAGCACCACCAGATGATTGAAGACTGTCATCATAGTGATACAGGCTGTTCATGGTCAGCATGGTGTAAGAATGCTGTGGTGTGTCTGTTGTTGACCGACTGGGTCACTGAGCTCTTGTAGCGCCAGCAGCACAGATAGCCAACCAACACTTGGAACAGGGCTGCTTAGTATAAAGGGGAGATGGCTCGTCCAGGCTCTGGCGTTCTGGTATCGGTCAACGGGCTAGGATACCCGCCACAGAACCTGGCCAGGGTGGTGGTCTGGGAGTGGTTGAACGAACACGGGCGGTGGAGGCCCTACAGCGCCGCTGTTTGCCACCACATTGAGAACGTGCTGAAGGGAGACGTGAGGGGGACCGTGGTTCTGGGCCAGGTGGATGCCCAGCTTGCGCCTTACATCATCGACCTGCAGTCCATGCACCAGTTCCGACAGGACACAGGTAAGAATAAGATGCAGGCAAAACCGTTATCGTTAACCGTTAGGACAATGGTTGGTTCGTTGGTTGATTGATTGATTGATTGATTGATTACTTTATTAGTCAGAAATATAAACTGCACGTGGTACAGTAAGACATTAATGCTAAAAGGATAAAACAAAAAAGTCCTGGGGACTTGTTTCCATTGTGGTCCTATGTATTCAATTCATCGACATACATTATGTACAAATTAAAGAGAAAGAGGAAAAACTATGGCACCTCCTTTCAATGGTAATTTACATTTACCTCCCCTTATAGTCTCCTGATTTATCAGGCCAGTTTTTAAAGAAACCAGTGATCCACATCCTTTATTGGATGGTGGCAGGGCATTCCACATTTCGGTGGCGTAGTAGAATGAGAATTTTCCCATTTTTATTCTAAATTTGTGCTGACATGGCCACTCAAAGATGCAACAGTGTGTAGAGTTTATTGTTCAAAAACACTGCAGCTCCAATTGTATATGTTGTCATGGGTCACAAATTACCAAGTGGTTCCCCTGCCTGTAGCATTCTATCTGTCAACACATTCAATAAATATTATGGGGTGATATAGGTTGCATTGCTTCGCACTGGGAATGTGAAGGAATATGCACGTCATTGTTGGATTGTGATATAATTTTACATGGGAGACTTTTTCCTTGCATTGCCAATTATACACATCATATCCCAGTACAACCAATTACAACTGAGTAACTCGCTTCATGTTTCCGACACGAAAACTTATGTAACCAAGGAATAAGGGAGAGCAGGTCAAATCTTCCTCCGGGACTTATGCAGATGAAGCTACAGGTTGAGCTGAGACACGTTGCTACAACAGCAGAGAACACTCAGAGGTCTCTGCTCTGCCCACTCTGCAACAAAGACACTGACTGTAGCATTGTCTCTTTGTGCTGCTGCTGCTGCCGGAATGCAATGACCTTGCCAAAGGTCATGACAGCCACGGCAGCTGTGCATTTATCACGCAAATGTGTGCTCTGGCATAGTCTTTTATTCCTCAGTGTTTGGTAGTTATTGGATATTATCATCAATCCCTTTGGATTGTTAAACCATGAGGACAGATACTGTAACTCAATGGTTCACATTTAGGTGTATCCCAATGACATCACTGATTTCACTTTTATGTTCTGTGTCACATGATTCCTTTTACCAGTTTACCAGTCAACTGTCCCACATGTTACTAATCAAAATGAAGCAGGTCTGGTTTATATTTTTGAGGGGCGCTAGCCCCTCCTATATACAGCTTTAATGTTCGTCTTTCAACGATGCTTGTTTAAGAAACAGACAATAAAGAGAAATTCAATGTTTGTTTTGAGGACTAAAACTTTAGTCCTTTTTGAGGGGCTAGCACCCATCAGAAAAGAAAACACCCAATAGCATACTATGTTAGTACGTCTTGGTTCATTAAGACACCCTTTTGCAGTGTTTGAATGAGGGATGGGTGGATCGATCTATTTGAACCTATTGGTAGTCAGGGAGCAGGGCATGTCTGGTGCGGAAAAACAACATGTTGTTACCTTATCTAGAGTGGTAACGCTGTCTATGAAGCGAATTGTCAGAAATCTATCAAGCACACTGCATTTATATTTTATATTTATATTTAGCTGATTGACTTATCCCTATTGACTTGTGTAAGTGCAACTGTGCAAGTGTAAGCTTGTAATTTGTATCCTTAAAAGGTAGGTACCAATAGGTAGGTGGTAGTGCAGGGAGTCACAACAACAACACCCACAATAATCATATACTGTACTGTATTATACTATATATATAACACAAGTGCTTGGTATAGAAATAATAGAAAGACATGAACACCATTCCCACAAGAACCCTGTCCCCTTACAAGACATGGAAACCTAATCCTTTATGCTTTTACATTGTTACTGTCACTCCCACTCGCTCCTCACTATGGAACTGTTTTATTCCATGTGAATATAATTTGCGAGGCAGTGTCACAGCACGGCTGTCACTGTAGGCCAAAGCGTGCACGCCTACCCTGCGGGAATTAACTCATTGCTGTTGCACTACGATCCCCACCCCCACCTCGACGGAGTTGATCACAGAGATGCATGCATGTGTGCAACCCACTGGCTATGAGAAGAGCCAGTGAGCCGTTTGTCAGCCATTACCACGACGCTGGGGCCAGGCCTGACGTTTATCGCTCCTCATTGTGCTGTTCGCCGTGTTACCTTCCCCCCTCAGCTGGGATAAAACTGTCACAACGGGGCCTGACGAACGGTGGCCCAGACACCCACTGTCTCTACTCCTGCTCCTCATCGTCCTCCTCATCTCCAAACGCAAGCAGGTCACAGCCATTCCACAACACATTGATCCGAGCTCCCGGGAACACCCACTTTACAGGCGACGGGCAACAGCAGTGGATTTGTGACATCTGTTTCACAGAGGTTGTTTGCTATTTGTAGGACTGCCGGTCAAAACCACAGCCACTTGTCCTTCTGCGGGCGTATGGATTTGCCCCTTTTGGGAAACCCTCTTTTGCCTGTGAGCCAGCAATCCTGTTCTCTGAAGCTGTGTGCTGTTGACAGGAGCTGGAAAGGGATTCAAGGGGTTCATTTAACTCTGATAGTGTATATAAATGTACCAAATGGCCCTTAGGATTTTACTGAGTCCCTGCCTGTGTGTGTGTGTGTGTGTGCATGGTGGTGGTGGTAGTTTTGCATATGTATTATGTGTATCTATGATGGCATAGATACACAATACACAGAGATGCATTTCTGCATCTCTGCCTGCGTATAATGTTTAAGGGATGGAGTAGAGCACTACGCCAGTTGTGGTTGCTATGTGGTTGTTTAGGTCCTCTCCCTGCAGGCGTTGTAGGAATGTTCTGTTCTCCAGTGGCTTTGGGAGGAGCTCCTATGGGTGGGATGTGGGCCCCAACGGAGCAGAGACCATTCTCACTAATGAGACAGCAGCTCTAGTGCAGCTCCACCGTGCCCTCTAATTAGTGCATCATGACGACAGAACACACCGCAGCAGGGGCCCTCTCTGTGGAAAGCAGTCCATCTAGAAAACATCTGTATTCTGCGCCGCTCAAAACACAGCTAACCCATAAGCTCATCTCACGCACACACGCACGCAAGCACGCACACACACAGTATATGTATATCTAGCTACAGGCGAGGGAGGGAGAGGATTGGCGACTGGCCAGGGAGGATCGATCCATTCCCCTCCCCCAGGGGGGTGTTTGAACCTCTAAACACTGCTGTGGGCTGATCCCCTTTCACTCTGCCCACTGCCAGAGTAAAACACACAGGCTTATCAACCATCTCCATCATGCATCACCACTGATAGGTTTCACACTGCAGCCATGGCTCCTGCTGTCCTGTTTCTTCGCTGTTTGCCTCCTCTATGTCCTGATGATGGAGAGCTTCCAATGTTTCAGAAAGGCTGGTAACTCCAGAGATGCACATATCCTACACATCCCTAGATAATTGATTCTCAACCTTTTTTATTTCAAACCCGAGTTGGATGACTGTACTGGCACACCCGAAATCATCATACAGTTAATATGTGCGTGTGTGTTTGTTTGTGTGTTAGGTTGCGCACAGGTGGTGAAAAACAACCATGCTATTTCCGTGCTCATACCCAGGCACCCAGCTACCCAGCCAGGCTCCCACCCAGCCACACACATAGCACCGTAAGGGAGTGGTTGCACCACTCAAAAATGGTGTCCGCCCTGAGACTATAAGGTTGGGGTTCGATCCCCTGCCCAGTCATAAAAACAATCTGAAAAATGGGACCCAGCATCAAGGGTTGGATTGGGGTAGCTCTGGTCCATATCTCTAAATGCAACTGCATTAGAGCTATGGACCAGAGCTAGATTGGAGTAAGTCCCTGCGACATACTAGCGTCATGTCCAGGGGGTGTATTTATTTAAGCAATATTACACAAGACGGTGTGCTTTACCATGATTATTGGCACGACAGCGTTGCTGCAGGAACAAGGCTTAGCCGAGTTCCGAAAGCAGCACATATTTTTCCAACAAAAATCTGGGCCCCAAAACAAATGAGGTCAACATCAAGGGACTGAACAGAACTCCCTTCACAGCATGACTGACCAAAATGAGACATGAGGGGAACATATATAATAGTGGGTGATCAGACCACTACCAAGTAACACAAAAGGGAATACACATTGTTCATTGTTCAAAAATTCTAATAGTAAATTCAAACTAACAAACCCTGCCCTCCCCAGAATCAAAGGGGACATGGTGCAGTACAATTAACCCATCAGCTCCTCATAAGCTGACCTGAAGAAGTTGATTATCCTGTCCTTGCTCCTTGGCCATCCATATCATTCAGCACTCATCAGAAGAACTGATAACTCAAAGAAAAACAAATCAACTTATTAAAGCAACTCTTGATAAAGCAACTTGACCCTAACAAAGGCTAACCAAATGAATACAGTATGCACTCCAATCAGTAACCTTTCCAACAAACTTGCAACAAACACTATATGTCATTTATGTTTATATCATATAGAGCTGAAAAGCAATCTAAACTAAACAAGCAAAGGGTTTAACAGGCATTAACAGACACACAAGATTTGGTCTACATATAAAATTGGATGCTATAATAATTTTAGTAAGTGTGGTGTTAAATATTTGTGAAAGATTTTGACACAAATAGGCTATTCGCTATTGTATGGGGGGTTCCTGGCACAAAACCTTTTCAGATGCTGCAGTCTGCAGCCAAATACAAATAATGTTTGTGGGTCCGACTCCTTGACATAACTAAGTTTACTAGACTAGACTATAATCCTTTTCCTTCACTGCTTCATCTCTCTCTTCGCTAAGGGGTCCTTGGCCTAGTTCTATGGCCAGTCTAGTGGCTGTGGTGTTGTGAGAGAGCGCTATGTGCGACTGCAGAGATAAACCCTTAGTTCTATGGCCAGTCTAGTGGCTGTGGTGTTGTGAGAGAGAGCTATGTGCGACTGCAGAGATAAACCCCTATCAGTAGCGTCTGGCTGCTGCGTTGCCATGGCCCAAGCAGGGCTTTGTTTCTGCTGTTTGTTTTTGCTGTACGAGGCGTGAGAACGGCCTATCCTCTCTGACCTGCTTTTCCCCGACCCTAAAGGCCCTTTTCTGACTAATTACAG
This sequence comes from Protomyctophum parallelum, assembly GCF_964188405.1. Lineage (NCBI taxonomy): Eukaryota > Metazoa > Chordata > Actinopteri > Myctophiformes > Myctophidae > Protomyctophum > Protomyctophum parallelum. Next base: position 44,841,343 of record NC_139710.1, read on the forward strand.
CATGAAAACCTGAAGGGAAAGCGACGACAGCTCTGTGTCTGTTTCATGTTTAGTTGGTTGGGATTTGGCTGTTGCCTGTAACTTGCTGAGTGTGTGTAATGTTGTGTGTGTGTGTGTGTGTGTGTGTGTGTGTGTGGTATGTGGGAGGAAGCTCTAGAAAGGGTTCCTGCCGTGTACGTGCTATAGGTCAGGTGCTGTACTCATTTGGCTCTCTACTGTGATAGACACAGTGCTATGCACCACAGTGACCACACTACAACAACTACTACTACTACTACTACTACTGCACACGCACACACACACACACACACACACACACACACACACACACACACACACACACACACACACACACACACACACACACACACACACACACACACACACACTTTTGTTCTTGTTACCCTCCAACAGTTCAGTAGTTAAACTAGAAAAATTGCCCTTCTGGGCACAGGTAGGAGATAGGAGTGTGTGTGATGTTTGGCAAAATGTTTAGGAGTAATATAAACATGTTTTTTCTTTGCAACAATTTTCTTCATTTTGTTGAGGATATTCAGATCCAGATCACTCATCACTGAGGATAGAATTCTGGATGAGCAGGACATGTGCAGAATTTTTTACAAAATGTGCCACTCAGTGTAGAATCTGAGAAATCGAACAGACTCGTCTTGATCACATGACTACAGAGATCATGTGTACCGATTTGCGTGAGATTTGGATGAAATCTGTGCGACTAACATAAACAATGTGTTTTCCAGAAATCTGCCTCATGGTGGCGCTATAACCGGCAGATGTGGAGGGATGCAGAGAAATTTTTTTTCCATGGCCTCTAGGGAGTGCGCATACATTAGTTGTATACAGATCGATGCAGTTATAGGTAAAACAGGAAATGCCCTGTTATAGCACCACCGTGAGGCTGATTTGGAAAAAAATTAGTGGCATGTCATCCTCAGCCTAGTGGAAATGCGTGTGCATAATTTCACACTGCGTTTGTGATTTGTGGCATTTTGTTCGAAACGGACCAATCATGTGAGCTTTGGAAGCCAATCAGGATGGAAGATGGGAAATGGGAAATGGTGCAGATTCGTGTTGATCACATGACTATGGAGATAGTGTATACCGAATTGTGTGATGTATGGATAAAATGTGTACGAGTAATCTACAGAAATGTGTTTTGCCTAAATCGGCCTGATGGTGGCGCTATAACAGGTCGTTGAGGAATATTTGGGGCAGAGGTTCATCGTTGGCATCCAGGGAGTGTGTGTGCAAAGTTTGGCATGGATCGGGCCAACGGTGCCGGAGATTAGCTGGTAACGGACAGACGGAAGGAAGGACGGACACACCACACACACACACACACACACACACTCACACCCTCACACCCTCACACACTCACACCCTCACACCCTCACACACACACACACACACACACACACACACACACACACACACACACACACACACACACACACACACACACACACACACACACACACACACACACACACACACACACACACACACACACGGACAGAGTGCAAACTAGAAAAAGTGCCCTTCTGGGCACAGGTCTCCACCAGGTTATCCACAGATCCGTGCAGTTAGAGGTAAAACACTTTTCGGCCAGTTATAGCGCCACCTTGAGGCTGAGTTGAAATTGTTCATGTGGCATTTCGTCCTCTGCCTAGTGGGAATGTGGGTGCACAATTTCACGGAAATCACGCGATGTGTTCATGATTTGCAGCATTTTGTTTGAAACTGAGCACTCCTGTGAACTTTGGAAGCCAATCTTAACCAATCAGGATGGAGTCTGATAAATCTGAAAGACCCGTTTCGTTGAATGGCTCTAGAGAGACTGTGTACCAATTTGCGTGATGTTTGGACAAAATCTGTAGGTGTACTGTGCAAAAACTTGTTTTGCACAAAGCGGCCTCCTGGTGGCGCTATAACAGGCCGTTCTGGAAAGTTTGGGGCAGAGGTTCATGGTTGGCATCCAGGGAGTGTGTGTGCAAAATATGGCATCGACCGGGTTAACGGTGGCCGAGATTAGCTGTTCACGGACACACGGACACACGGACACACGGACGGACACACGGACGGACGGAGTGCAAAACATACTCTCCCCACATGCCTTCGGCCTGGTGGAGACAAATATACTCTCTCCCCATGCCTTCGGCCTGGTGGAGACAATAAGCCTGATTGTCTCCACCAGCCGAAGGCATGGGGGAGAGGCATGGGGGAGAGTATGTTTTGCACTCCGTCCGTGTGTCCGTCCGTCCGTGTGTCCGTGTGTCCGTCCGTGAGCAGCTAATCTCGGCCACCGTTAACCCGGTCGATGCCAAATTTTGCACACACACTCCCTGGATGCCAACCATGAACCTCTGCCCCAAACTTTCCAGAACGGCCTGTTATAGCGCCACCAGGAGGCCGCTTTGTGCAAAACAAGTTTTTGCACAGTACACCTACAGATTTTGTCCAAACATCACGCAAATTGGTACACAGTCTCTCTAGAGCCATTCAACGAAACCGGTCTTTCACATTTCTCAGACTCCATCCTGATTGGTTAAGATTGGCTTCCAAAATTCACAGGAGTGCTCAGTTTCAAACAAAATGCTGCAAATCATGAACACATCGCGTGATTTCCGTGAAATTGTGCACCCACATTCCCACTAGGCCGAGGACGAAATGCCACATGAACAATTTCAACTCAGCCTCAAGGTGGCGCTATAACTGCCCCAAAAGTGTTTTTACCTCTAACTGCACGGATCTGTGGATAACTTTGTATGCCAACTCCCTAGAGGCCAAGGAAAAACCTTTGCCTGGAATTTTTCACAACTGCTCTTTATAGCGCCACCAGGAGGCCGACATATGTAAAACACATTTTCTATTATTACTCCTTCACATTTTATCCAAATTTCACGCAAATCGGTACACATGATCTCCATAGTCATGTGATCAAGACAGGTTTGTTTGATTTCTCATATTCCATCCTGATTGGCCACGATTGCCTCCTACAGTTTTCAGGAGTAGCCCACTTTGTACAAATCGCCACAACTCCTCAACGCAGCGTCCCATTGCGATGAAACTGTGCACGCATATTCCCACTAGGCTGAGGAAGAATCCTGGTGGAGACCTGTGCCGATTGGCACTTTATCTAGTTTAGTTATACTTTGTTGTGCGTCGGTGTATAAAATCTAAAAGCAACGTGAGCTTCAGAACCTTCCAAAGTCACCCTGAGATGCGATGATTTCCAGAAGGCCACATTGTCATCATAGCTGGCTGTAATACCACCGAGGGGGAAAAGGAAGTGGACAGCAGTGTGGAGAGAGGAGGGACAGGCAGAGGGAGGTGAAGACAGGCATGCAGCAGGACGTGTGGGAGAGAGAATGTTTTCCTGATGGAAGGTGACTGACTGTGAAGGAGGAGGGGGAGACACACACAAACAGCCTCCCTCCCTCTCGCTTTTGCTGTTCCTCCCCTCTCTCTCTCTCTCTTAAACACACTCATTTTTGTCTCCACCAGGCCGAAGGCATGGGGAGAGAGTATGTTTTGCACTCCGTCCGTCCGTCCGTCCGTCCGTGTGTGTGTGTGTGTGTGTGTGTGTGTGTGTGTGTGTGTGTGTGTCTGTCCGTTAGCAGCTAATCTCGGCCACCGTTAACCCGGTCGATGCCAAATTTTGCACACACACTCCCTGGATGCCAACGATGAACCTCTGCCCCAAACCTTCCAAAACGGCCTGTTATAGCGCCACCAGGAGGCCGCTTTGTGCAAAACAAGTTTTTGCACAGCACACCTACAGATTTTGTCCAAACATCACGCAAATTGGTACACAGTCTCTCTAGAGCCATTCAACCAAACCGGTCTTTCAGATTTCTCACACTCCATCCTGATTGGTTAAGATTGGCTTCCAAAGTTCACAGGAGTGCTCACTTTCAAACAAAATGCTGCAAATCATGAACACATCGCGTGATTTCCGTGAAATTGTGCACCCACATTCCCACTAGGCCGAGGACGAAATGCCACATGAACAATTTCAACTCAACCTCAAGGTGGCGCTATAACTGGCCAAAAAGTGTTTTTACCTCTAACTGCACGGATCTGTGGATAACCTGGTGGAGACCTGTGCCCAGAAGGGCACTTTTTCTCGTCTCTTTTGTATTTTGTGCTCCTTCCCATCTAGCGATAATGAACTAATGAAGTTGCCAGACAAATGCCTGTAGCTCTTTTCTGTGCTTTTCATATTATACATACACATTTATATAAAATATAATATATATTTCAAAATATAAAATCAGTGTTTTGTATTATCCATCCTCAATGTAAGAACAGGGAAGTGGACAGAGGCTTTGGTCGACATGCTCTGCAGAGCAGACAGAGAGCATCTTCTATTCCAGTGAAGTCACCTCTTTCAACATCTGAAGTGGATATCTTACTTACTCCTGCATCGAGAAGCAACTTTAAAGCCGCTCCCTGCACTCCTTATCTGAGTAGATTTGGGAGGGTCAGACAGATCAGAAACAATCTGCTGCAGCTCAGCCCATTAGGATACAGTTGGAATAGGATTGAGGCTAGAGTGCGCAAGAACACAAAATGTTTCGACCTACACCTCCAGGAATGTCATTCATTTGCTTAAACTTTAAGCAAATGAATGACATTCCTATCCTTGGTCCAAAGTCATTATAAGTGGTCATTGGGTGCTTTAAGGCTTAAAGCACCCAATGACCACTTATAATGACTTTGGACCACACAAAATAATTATAATACATTACAACTATGAGAATTGTAGAGAATTATATAATATGAATTATGAAGCATGATATGTGACCAAAACATCAGTCAGGAGAAATATAATGTGCAGACCCAGTCGAATGCTCCAGTATTGTATTTGAATACCAGACGAGTCGCCCCTTTACCAACTCACCCCAGGCGTACTGCCGGTGGAACTGCGCGGCCTGGTATTCCTATAAAGTAACCTAAGTAAATTATGCTTAAACAGTTAAACCTAACCTTATACCTAAACTTAACCCCAGTAAAACTATGCCTAATCCTAACCCTATACCTAAACTTAACCCCAGTAAAACTATGCCTAACCCTAAATATATTTCTATCCTTATTCTCAGTAAAAAAAAATAAAGAATACAAGAACTGGGGCACCGAGCGGTCGTTGTGAGTTCGGCGGAAAGAATTGAGGGGCGACCATACCCGATACCTTTTATTTGGGTATAGTCTCTTTTGAAATTTGTTTCGCTGTCTCTCTCTGTGACCATGGCATGTGCATGGGTGCTGTCTCTCTCTCTGTGACCATGGCACATGCATGGGTACAGTCTCTCTTTCTGTGACCATGGCACATGCATGGGTGCTGTCTCTCTCGGTGACCATGGCACATGCGCATGGGTGCTGTCTCTCTCGGTGACCATGGCACATGCATGGGTACAGTCTCTCTTTCTGTGACCATGGCACATGCATAGGTGCTGTCTCTCTCTGTGACCATGATGGCACATGCATAGGTGCTGTCTCTCTCTGTGACCATGGCACATGCATGGGTACAGTCTCTCTCTCTGTGACCATGGCATGTGCATGGGTGCTAAATCTCTCTCTGTGGCCATGGCACATGCATGGGTGCTGTCTCTCTCTGTGACCATGGCACATGCATGGGTGCTGTCTCTCTATGTGACCATGGCACATGCATGGGTGCTAAATCTCTCTCTGTGACCATGGCACATGCATGGGTGCTGGCTCTCTCTGTGACCATGGCACATGCATGGGTGCTGTCTCTCTCTCGGTGACCATATTATGTTTGGCAAACACTGTGCTGGAGCATTTTCCATCAGTGTATTTGCTGGAATAGTAAGAATGACATACATGACAGCCATGGATCAGTATGATGGCCAGGCCATCCCATCAGCTTGATTTATTGGACAAAGTCAGTTTGTCCATAAAAATGTCATCGTTGTTTGATTCAATGAAACGATCGCAAAATTTGTTTGACGATGAGAATCTATACTGTATATATGTAGCTGTTCGACAGAAACTGCTGACGTTACATGACTTGAGGGTTCGCTGATTCCCTGCCAGGGGAGTTATATAGGGATCCCAGTGGATGACAATTACCACCCCCTAGTGGCCACGTATAATGACAAAGACTGTTGCCAATAATCAAAATAAATAATGTACAGTACTATAGCCAAAATACATCATTTTGATACTAATAAATAATTTTGATAAAAATGATGATGTGATGCGCTGTGATGATGCACTGTGATCTTGTAGATGTGCTATTTCCCTGTATTTTTTATGTTTGAAAAAGTATGAAAATCTTTCAACATTGTTTTTACTGTACATGGAAACAATTCTGGTGAATATTATGCGAAAAATAATTGCGATCAAGTGATTATGTAAAAATTGTGACAGGCCTACTGTACTGGTACTTGTCATGTTGACAAGGGACAATGTGTGTTCCTGTCTGGCGTTGGGGTGTCTTTGTTTCACACGGGTACAGTACGTGGTACAGTACGTGGTCAACCATGTTCAGAAGGTGACGTTTGTCCCGAGAGCTGGGCTGAACTATACAACACAGCTTTGGCTGCAGGTGGTTGCTGAGTCTATAGCCTCGGTACCAGGCTTTCATTTTTGTTGGTGCAAAAATTGAAAGCCTGGAGGAACGCATTGGCCGCTCTGGTCTAAAAGTGGGAGACAGTCAACCCTTCCGGGTGGGCGTCGCTCCAAATGATGTGACGTAGCGCTGCACTAGGGGGGAGAGGAAGGGCCGGGGGTGACGGACAGATCGATGAGATCCAATCAGGGCGTGCGCAAATCTGAGCCGCGACCCGCCCCTCTAGACCAGAAACCTAACACGTTTGCTCAGGCTACTGAGTCTATAGCTTAAAGCTCCCTTGATCACCCTCCATGTACATCACAGACATGCACAGCTTTTGTTCGGGTCTCAGCATTTTCTCTTTTTCTGTGCACACCAAAGCCTGCATTATAAAGGGAAATATAACAATACAAACCCGGCGTGACAAAGCTCTAAAGAAAAAAACCTAGCAGCCATCAGTTGAGGAGGAGGGTTTCAAAAGCATCTAAAGGTTATGATCATCACTGTTCCTGTTTAAACATACTGTAATCTGTAAATACTCTGAATCAAAAGCAAGAGGGTTCCTACTCAAAATACTCATTTTGAGTACTTGTTTACTTGCGTTAAGAGCAAAACTGACTGTGGCTTAATTATGCTCATTACATAAAGTACTCATTCTATTGTACTTAAGTTAACACTGTAACATATGGAGTAGGTGATCAACACTCACATGACACTCTACACTACAATACACGACAGTTTCAAGAAGATATACTTGAATCTTGTGTCTATAATTGGTTATTTTCATGCTAACTCCTGTCAGACACAACATGAAGGGTAGTTTTCACACTATGCTTTTTTATTGTTACAGTAACAGTTATTACAGTATATTAAAATACCTTGATGTTTGGTACATGCATTAAAGGGCCTCTTTTGCAACCAGATCTATTTTAATGATGTTTAGGACACAAGAAACACTATCCTGGGATTTTTCTGTGTGTAATATGTGTTTTAGATATTTTCATCGTGAAGCCATGTTTATGAATGTGGAAAATGTGGTCTCACTTCCTTCCTGGACTACAAGTCACACCTCCACGCAGCCTCCCCCTCTCCACAAGGAGAGGCAGTGGACCAAAGCATTATGCTCATTGTAGGAATTCAGCAATCCAGTCAAACCCTAGTCAAACACACAGATTTCATATTTTTTCTGGCCATAGGGTGCACATTTCAAATTCCAAATTCAAATTCCAGCGGTGAAATGTCCCTTTAAACCATTTTCAGACCAAACTACTGTTAATTGTCCTGTACAACCCGGTTGCAGCTCCGATGCCCATTGTGTGGTAGCAATAATAGGTGTACATAACAATGCTCCTGAGTGATTGCAGAGCTATCGCGTTGTTTTACAGCCCAGCGCTCACAGGCTATCCCCCAGACTAATGAAAATGAGTGAAGGAATTACTGCGACAAGGCTAAAGTTGAGTACACATCCAAGCACGCAGGCGCGCGTGTGCGCGCACACACACACACACACACACACACACACACACACACACACACACACACACACACACACACACACACACAGACAGCTTGGCAGAATACCTGGGGTTCACTCTCCCCAACACACGTCTCTTACCCAGCCCACAGGACAACAATCACTTATTTTGATTGTTTGCAGCCCGGGCTCTCAGCAGAATATCAATGTGCTTCTCCCCCCCCCCCACACACATACCCCCCCTGTTCCCTCCACTCTCTTTTTCTCCCTTTGTCACCTGTAAATGCTTCTAAATTGTGGCTGTTGGTGCGACTCCAAGTCCTGTGATTGGTCAGCGTGGGAACATCCTGCAATAGCCTGTGGGGTGAATAATATTTGCCAGGTGCTCTTGGCAGAGACCCCTTGTCGCTCCTCAACGAAGCGGCACGCCGCGCCTTCAGCTCCCAGACGTTTCATTAATAATGACTGCAAGCGTACTCTGTGGTTTCATTTGACTCGTGTCTCAAGGTGAATTTTCATCAGGTTCAAGAAGTGGCGCTTCGCCTCTGCTCTGTTCCATGCCTCGCATGGATGCCTTTGATTCATGGAGACATTTGCAGCGGTGGACTCAAGTGCTCAACCCAGTACTTGAACGTGAAAGTACACCACTGGTCAAATATGACTCCATTGCAAGTGAAAGTTGCAATGTCACGTTGTGACAGCTTGAACTACTATGTTCACAATATTTTAAATAGGGCTTAAAGGAGTAGTTCACCCAAAAGAGTACTTATTTTCTATCAATTACGCATCCCATAAAGACTTGAATTCAAGGCACCAACCTGCACATCGGGAGCAATTAAGGGTTCAGAGTCTTACTCAAGGACACTTCGACACTAACTACAGGAATGCTACAGAAAAGTATTCAAATAGAGTACTCAAGAAATTTGACTTTGTTACTGTCCACCACTGTTCATGGAGACCTTTGTCAACATGAAAGGGAATACAAGTCACCTGGAATGGTACATTGCTCAATGACGAAAAGTGTTCTGTGAAGCAAGATGGTTAATTAGCTCACAAGGAAGCCTTAACAGATGAATCAAAGCAATGAATCTGGAACACGTCTTGTAATCATTCCCACTACTGAGTTATTGTTTTTCTGTTTTGATGATGAATGCACTCGAGTAATGCAATAGTAATACAGAGGTAATGCAAAATACATTTTCAAAGTTGACCCTGATCTATTATAGAATAATTAAGCCTGCGCAGAATCATAAATAATTACATTTTCTTCTCGTTCTGAATAAATTATGTAAATTCCTTGCGGCTATTACGGCATATATCTTATCCAGAGTCTCCAGAGCATGACGTGTTCTGCCTGTACTGTATACGTGTATATTTGTGTACAAAACATCGACGCAAGAATACATTAGGAACGGAGAGTGAGAGAAATTCCTCCCTTGCGTTGCGTCGGTTACGTGATCTGTCTCGCTCCTTCGGGTTGAGATCTGATCCAAAGCCAACGCAACCAAATTGCTTGCGTTGTGTACCTTGCGTCGAGGACACCCTGCCCACCTGGAGGCAGCAGAGAGCAAGAAGGCTTTTCCTTCTCTGCTCGACCGCTCTTGAAAGAGGACAACACTTCCGCCGGCACATTGAGTTGTAAACGTAAACACGATCGGCATGGATATACCCAAGGGGCCAGCTAGGCACTCCAACGTTGAAGCGCTGGGCCCTAGTGGTAAGAGGAAGGACTGCAGGCGGACGGTCGCGGACCTGTGGATTCATGACGAGGAAACCCTGTGCAGCTGGGCTTTAACATTGAGCGCTCAGTTGCACTTCCGCATTTGGGCCCAAATGCTGAATCGGCGAAAAAAGGCGGAAATAGACAGTCCTTCCGGGTGCTTCAAAAGGGGGGGGGGGGGGGGGGGGGGGTGGAGCTTCGCGCCAGATCAGTCTATATCCTTTTAATACTCTATGGATATACCACATTGGAAGTTAAACAGGACATGACATCAGCGTTCGAAGCACTGCTTTGCAATGCAAACTCGTCTGTGATTATCAGGCCTGGACTAACGTTATGTCCAGTGGGCAATGGGCCGCCCAAAGAATGGGCCATTGCATTGTTTTTGGGCCAAATGTTAGCCTTTTGACCCAGTCCAGCCCTGCTTTTCAGACGAGAACTCAGCGGAATTTGAGTGGAGAGAGAGTGTGTCTCCTAATCCTATGCTTCCATTTGGCTTCCTTTGCCCGCAATGATTAATTCATTACAGCACTAGCAAAACTTTGTCGTGGTGTGAGCTTATGGAGAGGCAGTGGTATATAGCCTACTTCGATTGATAATATAGTGTAAAACTCATTATATACAGTTATAACTACATCTCAACTCAGTGGCACGTCAGTACAGTTTATACATACAATCTAAACATATTTGACGCATCGCATCCGCATTTAATAAAATAGACCAACTGCAGGTGCCAGGGGGTGTCACAGCTGCTATCTAGTGGGCGAGTAGATGATTGCACATTAAATATTATAATAGACTGACGTAAACGACGCAAGAAACGCAAGGACTATACATGTCTAAAATAAGTAAATGTCCGTTTGACTCCCCCACGCAAGGAACAAAACGGACTGTAGAGGCCTTAACACTGTTTCAGCTCTGTATAGCCTTTGATAAATCCCTCCGTCTTATGTGTTCAGGCTAAAGCTGATGAAGACATTAGAGCACTCCAACAGCAAACTCTCCAATGAGGACATGACCCCGATTTCACACCAAGCCTCTGACATTTAGCCTCGACAAGCACAAGGTGGTTCTCAGGAGACCCGACAAAGATTACCCCGTTTCTCTAAACAGTGTGCGAGGTAGAGGCAGAGTACAGAGGCAGAGTACAATTTATCATGTGTACTCTAGCTGGCAGAGACTGTACTTGGTCTAATAAAAAAATTGCCTAAAAAGGAAAATAAACAAAATCACATCACTGCTGGGATGGTGATTAAGTTTGTGATTCAGCTGAAGGGGGAAACCTTGGTAAACTAAAGTACTGTAGAACATACTTCAACTCTCCTGAAGATGTACAGTATATGTCCTATATACTGTTGTAATAATAATGTAAATAAAATGATGATATTGATGATTACTGTAGTACTTATTAGCCTGGTTAACCACTCCCCCTTGAAATGAAATGTGTACTTCTAACAAACTAGGACTTGAAAATGAAGTTTGGTACATGAAAAATACAAATTCTGGACTGCCAAAGAAAACAACTGACAGATTACAACCTGACAATGCGTCAGCCAGAGTTTTAACACGATCAGCATTGGATATATCACATTGGAAGTTAAACAGGACATGACATCAGCGTTCAAAGCACTGCTTTGCAATGCAAACTTGTCTGTGATTATCAGGCCTGGACTGATCCTGGCCTGGTTATGTCCAGTGGGCAATGGGCCGCCCAAAGAATGGGCCGCCCCCATTGCTTTAATATGTTTTTGGGCCAAATGTTAGCCTTTTGACCCAGTCCAGCCCTGCTTTTCAGACGAGAACTCAGCGGAATTAGAGCGGAGAGAGTGTGTGTCTCCTAATCCTATGCTTCCATTTGGTGACAATTTGACCGTTTACAGACGCGACCAACAAACCATGTTTTCCGTTGCTGATGATCATCCACTAGCGGCTTCCTTTGACAATGAATGGTAGACTGCCCGTATGAATGCAATGATTAATTGATTACAGCACTAGCAAAAGACGCAAAACTTCATTGTGTACTTCTAACAAACTAGGACTTTTTTCACTTTTGAAAATGAAGTTTGGTACATGAAAAATACAAATTCTGGACTGCCAAAGAAAACAACTGACAGATTACAACCTGACAATGCGTCAGCCAGAGTTTTAACACGATCAGCATTGGATATATCACATTGGAAGTTAAACAGGACATGACATCAGCGTTCGAAGCACTGCTTTGCAATGCAAACTCGTCTAAAACATAATTACTAAAAGAACAAAATTACTCCAGTTTTAGCTTCACTGCATTGGCTTCCGGTTGTTTGTAGGATTTATTTAAAAAATATTTTACTTGTTTATAAAGCTTTCAATGGTCTCGCACCTTCCTACCTACACCCCTGCCCACTTTGACAGGCTGGAATGGCTTAGGGTTGACGACAGATTACAGCATCTTGCAATGGGTCTGGTCCACAAGATTCGATACCACCAAGATACCCATGTACCTGTCTAAATACTTCCTTAATGTTAACGAAGTCCACACCCACAACACCAGAGGAAGTGCAACGAACCATGTACAACCCAGATTCGGCACAAACAAGGGACTAAATTATTTTCGCTCCTATGCCACCAAAATGTGGAACACCCTACCAACAGTCATTAAGACATGCGAATCCCTTGACTGCTTCAAAACCGCTCTCAAAGGGCATCTACGGACGGCTGCAATTCGAAACTGGCCCCCGTAAAATCTGAATCCCCCCCCCACCCCTTTTTCCCCTCGCTGTATGTTTCCTTTCCCTTTTTACCTCCTTTATGATGAATTCCTGTTCTGTTCTTTGACTATTTAGAAGTGTCTATTTGTACGTCTCTAAATGTTTTGATGAATTGAACAAGGTGGACCCTCTTGTAAACAAGTGTAATGCTTTATTGGGTCGTCCACTCACAGTTAACAGTCATTGTATTGATAGTTGTGCTTGAAATGTACTGTAATTCTGCAAACTGTTTATAAATATTTCAATCAATCAATCAAACATGTCCCAAACCGCCCCTCAGGTCCTCCACTGCTGGCCTGCTCGCTGTGCCTAAAGAATGCGGCAACTAAAAAGCACAGTGAAGCAGCTTTCTGCTTCTACAGGCCGACTGCGTGGAACAAACTTCCACTGTACCTTCAACAAGCAGCCTCTGTAGACATTTTTAAAGCACAGCTCAAGACCTACTTCTACACTCTTGCTTTTAGTTGATCTTTTAAATTCTTTGGTGTTATTCATTTGCATTACTGCTATTATTTTAATGTTATTTTATGCCTTGCTTTTCTTTTTTTTCTCCATTGCTCTGTAAAGCACTTTGAGCTGCATTTCATGTCATAAAAGGTGCTATACAAATAAGGGTTTAATATTATTATTATTAATCCAAGGAACAGGGACAGATTGTCTAACAATACGATCCTTTCCTTTTTTATATTTTTCATTCTAGCTGGCTTTATAGGGCCTTTAACAGTTTGACTGTTTTTTACGCTTAACCCGCATTTTAATCAACCCCCCTTCACTGCCGAGATTGTTGTATTACCTTTAGAGCATACGCTGAATTATTTGGGCTTTTAATCCGCGAAAATCCATCAAAAAAAGCTCCCGTGGTTTGTTATGATCTGTGTGTAGCATCCACCATCTTGGTGCACCCGGAAGACGCACACAAGATTGGTTTCAATGAGGCGTTGCATCCAATGCATTTCCATTGGCCTCAATTTCCCAGAAGCCCTAGCAGCCCACAGCATGTGACGATTTCCGGTTTCGTCATCACAGCGAAGCCATCCAGTCTCATACTCCGCGACGAAGACGGATTTTCTTTTGATTCATTACATTACGGCGGATTAAACACATAAAACAAAAGGCGGGTATGTCCGATACGGCAGCGACATTAACCTGGAGTAATCCATTCCCGGCACGGAAACTGTTAAGGTATAAAGATTTCTAACCTCTCCTGAAAGGGATTGATTGATTGATTGAAATATTTATTAACAGTTTGTAGAATTTACAGTACATTTTAAGCACAAACTCAATACAAAGACTGTCAACTGTGAGTGGACGACCCAATTAAGCATTACACTTGTTTACAACAGGGTCCACATTGTTCAATTCATCAAAACATTTAAAGACATACAACCATTTAGAGACATACAAATAGACATTTCTATGTAGTTAAAGAACAACAGGAATTCATCATATGGGAAGCAAAAAAGGGAAAATATACAAGCACTGGGAAAATATACAATATACAGTGAGGGAAATGGGGTGGGGGGGGTGGGGGGGATTCAGATTTTACAGAGGCCAGTTTCGAATTGCAGCCATCCGTAGGTGCCCTTTGAGAGCGGTTTTGAAGGAGTCAAGGGATTCACATGTCTTAATGACTGTTGGTAGGGCGTTCCACATTTTGGTGGCATAGGAGCGAAAATAATTTAGTCCCTTGTTTGTGCCGAATCTGGGTTGTACATGGTTTGTTGCACTCCCTCTGGTGTTGTGGGTGTGGACTTCGTTTACATTAAGGAAGTATTTAGACAGGTACATGGGTATCTTGGTGGTGTATCGAATCTTGTGGACCAGACCCATTGCAAGATGCTGTACTCTGTCGACGACCCTAAGCCATCCCAGCCTGTCAAAGTGGGCAGGGGTGAGGTGGGTTCGGGGGGTGAGGCCAAGTAGGAGCCTGACCAGTTTGTTTTGGGAGGTCTGGAGCCTTGTTTTAAGGGCCTTTGAGGTGCTGTGGTACCAAGAGGTGGATGCATAGTCAAAGAAACCTTGTACGAGGGCTCCTGTTAAGGTCTTCAAGGTGTTTTTGCTGACCAGTGAGGAGATCCTGTAAAGGAATCTTGTTCTTTGATTGACTTTTTTGATTACGTTGGTGGCCATTTTATCACCGGAAAGATTAGCCTCCAGGATGGAACCTAGGTAGGTAATTTGATCTTTTCGTGTGATAATATTGTCACCCACTCTAACCAAGAAGCCATCTGCCTTGCTGAGTTTACTATTTGATCCGAAGAGGATGGATTCAGTTTTTCCCAGGTGTAAGGATAGTTTGTTATCAGCGAGCCAGGTGCAGATTCTACCGAGTTCAGAGCTGAGGGTCTTTTCAACCTGCAGTTTGTTCCTGTCCGAGACCAGCAGTGCTGAGTCATCTGCGAACAGGAACAAGTTGCAGTCACAAGCTGAAGTCATGTCGTTAACATAAATTAGGAACAGTAAAGGCCCTAGTATGCTTCCTTGTGGGACACCACAGCTCACTGGGAGGGGAGGGGACAGTGTTCCGTTCACCTCCACCATCTGTTCTCTCCCCTCCAGGTAGGATTGCATCCAGCTCACTGATGTGCTATCAAAACCAATAGCTTTAAGCTTGTTAACCAGTATGGAGTGCTTCACGGTGTCAAAAGCCTTTTGGAGGTCCAGCATGACCATGCCGCAGTATTTTCCAGCATCCACCTCGTGTTTGATGTGATCGCTCAAATAGAGGAGGCATGTGTCAGTGGAGTGGGATGTTCTGAAACCAGATTGGAACTCGTACAGCAATTTATTAGTGGCAAGATACTTTTCAACCTGTTCATAGACTATTTTTTCCATCACTTTCGAGGTGGAGCTTAGAATAGAAATAGGGCGGTAGTTGCCGGGTTCTAATTTACTCCCTTTTTTGTACAAGGGGGTTACTTTAGCCAGTTTAAAATCTTGGGGGACCTGTCCCTGTTTGATGGAGAGGTTAACTATGTGGGTGATGACTGGAGCTATGGAAAAGGCTGAGTCTCTGAGAAATTTGGAGGGAATATTGTCATGGCCAGTGGCCTTGTGGGGTTGGAGGGCACTCAGTTTTTTAAGTACCTCCTCGGTTGTTACCATTGCCATTTTAAAATCATCTTTACAAACACCAAGGTTTTTGTAGAAGGCTTTGATGTGCTCTACACCAAAACGCCCAGAGTGGGAGGGCAGTTTGCTAACCAGCTTTGTTGCAATGTTTGTAAAGAAGATGTTCAAGTGGTTGGCTACATCGAGTTTGTCAGTGATGAGGGTGTTATTCGATTTGATGTTTATGTTAGTAAACCTGGTTTTTAGTTTCCGACCACAGCCTAGTTGGTTGTTTAGTAACTTCCATAGCTCCCGAGGATTGTTTTTGATTTCCTCGGCTTTATCATTGATAAAGTTACATTTGGCTGATTTGGGAGGTCCGAGGCATGGGGGAACAGCCAACAGGAGGAGGATTGTGCAGCCTGTTGTTTGACGTAGTAAAACGTCCATAAGGAGAAATTACTCATGTCATGACCAGTCCTTTGAGAGGGTGTGTCGAGGAGGCCGGTGAGCCGCATGACAGCATCATCTGGGAGCTACTGTAGCAGATGAGATAGCTCTCGGAGCAGTTTTGCCTGATCGATTCCTGCCGTCCAGTAAATTAGTCTTTGTGACTGAGCTGTGCCATGAGACCCTCTAGTTCTGGACGTGTCTTGAAACGGGCATGGTGGTCAGCCTCCGTATGGTCCTTTACAGATACCTGAACACCCTCAGGTTGATTCTTCAAAAGGACATCCATAAAGGTTGGGCACAATGTGGCGCTGAGATGACAGAGCTGTACAACTCTCCTGTGAGTCTTGAGGACAGAGTCGACATACATCTTGGTGCCTTGCTCTTGCATGACCAGGACCTCTGTGCTTTTGGTGGGCAATGCATAGCTCTCCTGCACTTTGACGCCCAGCCTGTTGCAGAGGTTGTGGATGTACTGAGAGAA
Source organism: Protomyctophum parallelum (assembly GCF_964188405.1). Lineage (NCBI taxonomy): Eukaryota > Metazoa > Chordata > Actinopteri > Myctophiformes > Myctophidae > Protomyctophum > Protomyctophum parallelum. The sequence continues at coordinate 44,857,867 of NC_139710.1, forward strand.
GTGCTCCACCACGGTCATGTCGTACCCCAACACCATAACGTTCAGTGTGGGGTACTCTGTATCCGTAGCTGTGCCGATCGGTTTCATTAGCTGTCTCTCTTTCTTTTTCTTGGGTGCCTCATTTGGTAGAAGATACTTCCATCTGCCGATCTTATGCGTTGGCTGAGTTCTGTACTGTCTTATATTTGCTAGAAATAAGTCCCCATGAAGTGGATGTTTGAGAGATGCTGATGTCCTGTGTAAACAGGTTGAAGCTTGGTTCAACACAAATGAATATTGTGCAATTGAAGTCTGTAACTTCCGAATGCCAAGATTCATTGCTTCAGATGTATTGTCTGTGTAAAGGTCTATTAACGATAAATATTCATTATGTTTGGTCCAACTTGGTGGTCCAACTCGTGCAACCTCTAATGAAAAATATAAATCAAAGGAAAGGGGACTGGTTGTCTAAGACTAGGCAACTAGTAGCTCAAGCCAAAGGAGTATGAGTCTGGATCCTGACTCTGAGTATTGTCAAGTGGTGATAATCGGCGCAGAGGTCAGAAGTCTTGAAGATATATAGTCAAAGAGGTCTCTATCATGTCCTGTCCGCTGTCCTCTTCCGTGGCCTACTGTGTCCTGTGCTGAGGGAGGATGAGTAGCATTGGAAATCGTGGTTGTACCTGGTATCTTAGAATGCTTGAGTCGTCCCAGTGATGTCACAATGAGTCAGCCATATATGGAATCCCTGGTGTCTGACTTAGATGTATCAGCCAGCTCCATATATGGAGTTCTCTAGATATATTAGGCTAGATCCACACAGTAGATCGGCTATTGTTGGTGCACGCCGTCATTGTATGAGGTCAGAGTATAAAGCAGGCTTAACCATTTGAACTCTATCAACTTTATTCTGGGCACATCATCATACGCCACGAGTCTGTGTTGTTTCTCTGTGTATATTGTGTCCGAGTGAGACACACACACAAAGCGTACATTTTGAACAAAGGCAGACAGGGATGTGTCTTTGGCCACTGACCATGTTTTTTCTGAACTCACCGCAATCGCTCCATCGCATCATGGAAAGGGAAACTGCAAAAGCTGGCCCCGCTGAGGAAACCGTGCGCGGTTGTAAACACAGAGGTAAAGTCAGTGACATATCGCGGCCACAACGCACAGGCAAAAACGTAACTTCCGCATACTCCGCATATGTGACGGTCTATGACTTGGCCACCCGAACTGTGCACAAAGTTGTGCACGCGTCCAACGTGTCCAACTTCTCAACTGTAGATAGATAGATATTCGAACATTCAGCTAAAACAAACAGCAGATCTACAACTGTAAGCTACAACTTTTCGGCAAAGGGATTTGTTTTGTGTTGAGGGATAAACAAAAGGGACCAACTATATAGACTCCTGGGGGACTCCGGTGGAATCTGGGAACCGATAATTCTACAATATTTTCATGTTCTTGGACAAATGTGTGTTCCTGTGTATTCTCAGTTGTTGTCACCTACATGGGTGTCGGTCTGAGATACTCTTCTCAGGGGACCCCTGGGGTGATGCAGGCTTGTTTATACTACCTTTTGTTCTGTTTGTTCCTGTGTCACACCATCTTATCTGTAGGACTAAAGAGTTTGTTGACATGCAAGAACAGGATGAAAGGGATTTATCTCTGAAGTGGTATGCATTTTCTAACCAGAATACGATTACTTGGTCAGTTGGGCTGGTCACTACCTGTGGCCAGCCAGGCTCCTGTGTGTGCCTGTACTGTACTGTACTGTACTGTACTGTACTGTACTGTACTGTACTGTACTGTACTGTACTGTACTGTACTGTACTGTACTGTACTGTACTGTACTGTACTGTACTACCGTCTCAAATTCTCTTCTGCTCTCCAGTTTTGGTTAGTCTCTGTACAGTGTAGAATGGTAAAATCAGATACGACAGATGGTGCCTTGAAACTCTGCCATGGTGACGTGTTCTTCACGTCATTCATTTCATTTTGGGCCTGGGTGGGATCCATCCATCCATTCATTTGCCTTCTGGCTCAACTCTCTTTTCGTCAACAGTGCGTACAGCGACTGCAATACCGCCGCTCCGATTCTCCGGCTGATCTCCTTCTCCGTCCTCCCCTCACTCGTGAACAAGACCCCGAGATACTTAAAGTCCTTCACCTGGGGTAATGTCTCATTCCCTACTTGGACTGTACAATCCATCGGTTTCCTGCTGAGAACGATGGCCTCAGATTTGGAGATGCTTTTTTTTGCTGGCCCACCCTATTGATTTTGCATTTTTGTCTCCACCAGCCGAAGGCATGGGGAGAGTATGTTTTGCACTCCGTCCGTCCGTCCGTGTGTCCGTGTGTCCGTCCGTCCGTCCGTCCGTGACCAGCTAATCTCAGCCACCGTTAACCCAGTCGATGCCAAATTTTGCACACACACTCCCTGGATGCCAACCATGAACCTCTGCCCCAAACTTTCCAGAACGGCCTGTTATAGCGCCACCAGGAGGCCGCTTTGTGCAAAACAAGTTTTTTCACAGTACACCTACAGATTTTGTCCAAACATCACGCAAATTAGTACACAGTCTCTCTAGAGCCAATCAACGAAACGGGTCTTTCAGATTTCTCACACTCCATCCTGATTGGTTAAGATTGGCTTCCAAAGTTCACAGGAGTGCTCAGTTTCAAACAAAATGCTGCAAATCATGAACACATCGCGTGATTTCCCTGAAATTGTGCACGCACATTCCCACTAGGCCGAGGACGAAATGCCACATGAACAATTTCAACTCAGCCTCAAGGTGGCGCTATAACTGGCCCAAAAGTGTTTTTACCTCTAACTGCACAGATCTGTGGATAACCTGGTGGAGACCTGTGCCCAGAAGGGCACTTTTTCTAGTTTTCATAATGTATTTCTTTCTTTCAATAAAATATTTTTTGTTATAGGGTTAGGGTTAGGTTAGGTTTTTTTGCTCCCGAGTCTGCCTCTACTCATAAACTCCCAGCCTAACAAACAAGTGTTCACTTCCCACTAGCTCCACTGCCTCTCCCTTGTTCCTCACACAGTCCAGTCCATGTGGAGATGTTCAACGCACGATTGTTCATCTGTCTCAAACAAACTAGTGTTCCCTATACTTCCCGTAGCTCGCCTAGCCACCTCTCCAGCCTTTTGTCGAATAATCAGATAAACTAAAGATTCTCGGGGGGTCGGTGACAATAAAGATAAAGGATTATGCTTTTGATATCGAATGCTCTGCTGATGACGTGCCTAATCTTCAGGCACATCTTCACTATCAGCTACAGGTAGTGGAATGGGAGCTTTTTTGTGATTTCCACATTGACGCATTCAAAGGCTAATTATTGCTGAAGCTTTTGAATGAATGTACAGTAGGCTAGTTAGTGTGTGTGCGCGTGCGTGCGTGCGTGCGTGTTGTTATTGCCTGGCTGTCACTCTGGGGCGACCTTCTCTATATTCGCAGTGAATAGGCCAAAATAATCGCATAGAAATACGGACAAAACCAGATTATTCGTGCGACCCACAAGCACACGCACATGCCCATCCACTCGTGGACAGGCCCATCCTAGACTGCCGTTCTGGCTTCGCCACTGGTGTGTCTGTCTCGGTGTGTGTGTGTCTGCGTCTGTGTGCGTGTGCTTTTGCGTGTGCGAATGTGCGTGTGCACGCGTGTGGGTGAGAACCTTATATCTTCTTCTAGAAGATCGGGTTGTTCCTTGTGCTATTGTTATGTGATGAGAGCAGAGCCTTTTAATCCATTTATATTCAGTGACCTCTATGGTTCCTCTATGGCTCATGAGTGCAGTGCATTTGATTGACACTTAATCCAGTCATGTAGCTGTTTATGTTTCATGTAGAGTAGCGTCCTGTACGTACTGTATACTATTCCTCAAAGTCTCCCTTGACTTGATACAGTGCACCTCTCAATTGGCTTTCTGCTGAGCAAGCGTAATTCTTTTGCTTCTTCTCTGGGATCTCTCACTGGGTGACGTCTGACAAGAAATATTGTCCTGTCACAGATAAATATACTGCAGGCGTTGGTGAGGGGAGAGGGGCATTGGAGGGGGGCTGTGCTTATAGTCGTCACTCCCACCCTTATTAAATAGATGACAGAGAGATGAGGTCTGCAAGGATGCAAGGTCAGCTGTCAGACAGACCTCTCGCCAAGCCTTGTGTAGCTCCAGATGGCCATGAGACAAAGATAACAACAGTCCACCAAAGTGCCCGGCACTGCATCAAGACAAAAGTTAGTCCTTCTCAACCTGCAGAATCTACGTTAAATGCTCCAAAACGGTTCTGTCTACACAACGTGCATGTTGCTAGAATAAAATGTAGAAAATGTACACTGGCAATAGGTAAAACATACTGTAACATTTCAGTAAATATGCTGTGTCACCATATGGGACAAGGTAGACATCAGACTGTATTTGTAGGGGATTAAGCCTGCATATATGAAATATATAAAATATCTTAGTTATCGTAGTTAATATATCGTAGTAATAATATCGTAGTTGGCAAAACTACCTGAAAATTGGACCAGTGCCCAAATAGAGTAAGACATTTCCTCTGCATTTTGGGTACAAGAAACTTGTTGGCAACTGTCAGGGATGGGTAAAGATATGACATGGCCTCCTTAGCACACAGCCGCAACCAGGCAAAATTCCAAACCAATTAGCAAACTGAACACCTGAATCATACCTCACAGCAAAATGTTTTCAAATAAATAACTATTCTGCCAGTCTATCTATTCTAGGAACCCTCGTTGAGTGTGTGCATAAACCAGACTGTGACATCTGCAGAATTTTTTATTGCAGTACCGTTGCATATTCCATGTGTGAAAACTGACTGCTAAAACTTATCTTGCTTACCGCAACTCTTGGACTGTCCAGAGGCAGTCCTGTCCTGTGTCATGTTGAGACGAAGATTGCAGCTGTGTGCATGTGTGCATGCATGTGTGTGCATGCGTGCGTGCGAACACACATGCACACACCATGTATACATACAGTACACGCCTTCACACCTATACATACTGGTACTGAAAGAAACACTCCTCCCTCCATTTATGTATGCACACCAACACAATACTAGTGTACGCACATGGTACGGACATGTGACATAGCCTGGAAACCAGACAAATCTGTCACAGGAAGAAAAACAATCCCTGGGGAGATTTGTCTGGCATTCAAAGTGAGACTTGTACACATGCACGTACTGGCACAAATAATACACTACTGTAAGTGCACTGACTGCTCCTGGAGTGCACACCACGCAGACACACACTTTGGCACATGCACACAAACACGTGTTCAAACATTTCTATTTTCACACGACTCAGTGAGTCTCCTTCATGACATGCAAGAGTCAGAAGAAGGTTGTTGCAGGTCCTGTTGCATCACTGCAGCACGGCAGCTGGCAGCTGGCAGGTGGAAATGACTAACTTCATTTTCTTCTTCTTTTTTTTACTGCTCTGTCTTTCCTCTCTTTTCTTTTTTTCTCGCATTACCACCGTAACTGCAAGCTCTGCACAAGTTCATGGTAACTGGCCAGATCCCCGGGGCAGGGTGTGGGAGAGCACCCGTGAAGAAGACGTGGTTGTGTGTGTGTGTGTGTGTGTGTGTGTGTGTGTGTGTGTGTGTGTGTGTGTGTGTGTGTGTGTGTGTGTGTGTGCGTGTATGCGCGCGCGTGTATGCGTGCGTGTGTGCGTGTGTGTGTGTGCGCAAGTGCGTGTGCATGTGTGCATTCGTGTCTCGCTGGCGGCAGAAGTGAGCTGGGGGGGAGTTGATGTACTGCAGTGTTCACATTGGAAGCTTGGGCGAGAGTGAGACATCCTCCTTTTATCCTCCGTTGGCAGACACTCCTCACACGCCTCCTGCAATACCCAGTCCTCTCCCCACGATCCTCCCCTCGCCCCCCTCCCTCCCTCCCTCCCTCAATATCAGCTCCTATACTTTACCATCTTGATCAGCATCTTTTCCTCACCCATTTCCCTTCTCGCTTCCATCACAATCTCATTCCCTCCTTCCCTTGTTTGCTGCTTACCCATCTCCTTCTCCCTTTATCCTTTCATCTACCATACTTCCATTGCTCTTTGTCTCCTTACTTACACCCCTATTTCACTCGTCGTTCTGCCCCCCTCCCCCCATGTCTCTCGCCCTTCCATCCTTCATCCCTGCATACGTTCATCCTTGCTTCGCTCTCTCTCCCCCCTTCTCTCTCCATGTCTCTCGCCCTTCTATCCTTCATACATTCATCCTTGCTTCTCTCTCTCTCCCTCCTTCTCTCTCCAACCACCTGTGCTGCCTCAGCTCCCGTTCATCCATCACTTCAGCTACAAAGAGATGAGGTCGCTTGAGGGAATCTTAAGACCCTACTCAGCACTGTCGCATTCAAGCTGCATTCTGGGGGAAAACCAAAATATCATCTCAGCACAGAAATTAGCTATAATAATGTGATCTGGTGATTGAAGAGCTATATACGGAGCAAGGGACGTTTGTGACATAATGCTTTTAAACCGGCCCTGAGATCAGATTCTAAAAATGTCTTCTACATCCTGACAGTTTTCTGAAAAAGCTATATGTTTCTATGTCAGTCGTTCTTCGTTTTTTCAAAAAGAGCAGACCTGCAAGCTCGTAGCGCGCCACTCGGTGGGGCGCTATGAGCTTGTAGATCTGCTATTTTCCAATAGCTAAAGCATAGCATAATGCTAACACCAAAAGGGGTTCCCGCCCAAAATGGGTTAAAACTACTCTCTGATCTCCAGTTAGTCGTTAACAAGCACATTAGGCTCTCACATATCTGAAGAGATCTCTCAAGAACGTTGATGTGCAGGTAGCTTTTTGAACAAACAGGATTGGTTTAAGCCAGGCCTCAGTTGTTACATGCGTAGAAAAAGAATATTCATTACTTAGCGTATTTGATGGATGTGCCTGCCCCCACCCAACCCAGTATGTTTCATCTCATCATCGTGACTCATCTTTGTTTCCCCTCTACAGTGTCTCTTCCTCCTCCCTAATACCCGGTTCGGGTTTATTGTTTGTGAAGACCCTTTTTGAGAGATGAAAGTGAACATTTCTTTCAAGCTATGCTCTGGGCTTTATGGAGAAACATCAAACGCACTTCAATTACAAACACTATTGCTCCATACAGTAGTATGTATTAGAATATTCATTGGGCGCTCACTATTCTTAGGCGAGAGATTATGAAAGCTATATGATGATAATTCATGCACTGAATATAATCTTTTATGTCTGCACTGGGGTTCTGTAGTGCAGCAGCTCATTTGTAGGAACAGAACTTGATGAACCGCGTCAAACGAAAAACTGCTTCCACTGTCACGCCCGACTCCCCTGTCACAATCCAAAACTAGGGTGCCAGATGATGTTTTTTTGTATGGTGGGGCTAATATTGGACGACATTGTCCAAGTGTACTGTAATGTATACATCAGGATAAAAATTACAGCCAGCATGCTGTGATAATTTCAGACTCTGACGTAATGACATCTTGCAGTTTAATTATGCATTCATTCACTGTAGCTCTTAAATCTTGTATAAACCATCCCCTGGGGGAATTGCGATGCAGACGACTTAAACTTGCACAATATATCTATTCCACATCAAAAGGTTATCCCTGTGACTAGACCAGTTTGGTACGCTGACCACATCCAAGCAAAGATCCAATCATGACATCATGGGGTCAGAATCTGGCTGATGACCCGTCTTTCCTGATCCTCTTCACTCTACCATTACAGTACATTGACTACAAATCATAACATTGTGGATTGTCCATTTTGTTTTCTTGACTCTGACACAGGTCTGACCATTTGCCATTCGAGACCACAGGATTATATCTTTAAATACCTGTCTGACAGAATTTGAGCAGCCTGACGCTCAACAGTTACTGGCCTCTCTTCTGTAGTTAAAAGGAAATGCACAGTGCACAGTGTTTTAATAGGCTTCACACATCCAGGGGAAAATGGGAGAGAGGCTTGTCAATTATCGCAATACATAATAGAGCTTGAACCAGGTGCTTCTTGTCTTGGCCTGCCTGCATGCTTGCCTGCCTCCCATGGTTTCAGCATAGGGGAAGAACATTAGTTGTCCACAACACGGACAACTAATTCAATGACACAGATTTCTACTCCACTTTTTATCTCGCCCATCTCTCTCTCTCTCTCTCTCTCTCTCTCTCTCTCTCTCTCTCTCTCTCTCTCCTCTCTTCTCTCTCTCTCTCTCTCTCTCTCTCTCTCTCTCTCTCTCTCTCTCTCTCTCTTCTCCTCTCTCTCTCTCTCTCTTCTCTCTCTCTCTCTCTCTCTCTCTCTCTCTCTCTCTCTCTCTCACTCTCTCTCTCTCTCTCTCTCTCTCTCTCTCACTCTCCTCTCTCTCTCTCTCTCTCTCTCTCTCTCTCTCTCTCTCCTCTCTCTCTCTCTCTTCTCTCTCTCTCTCTCTCTCTCTCTCTCTCTCTCTCCTGGAGTGGTTCAGTTAGACAGTGTTGGTAGACGTCCAGGGGAGACATCCATCCATGGAGGGTGGAGTGCGTTGGGGTGGGGGGGGTACAGGGGTTGGGGGCAGCTGCTGCAGATGATGAGATGAAACAGGAGTGAAACAGGGGATGAGCAGTGGACCCTGTGGGCTCCCGTAAGCCTAATATATACTTTGTTGCATGTTCCACTGTGTCACTGCGGGACAAAAGGAATTTTAAAACTGTTGAAACTATCATCGCCCTGCGATAAAGTATGAATTAGTCCTCAGAAGGAGAGGAGAGAAATAGTTGGAAGATTCACATATTGGATAAACAAAACTTTATGTTAAAAGAAAAAAATAGGTTGTCGCAATAACAAACCTGCCCGGCTGCCAGGCATATCCCTGCCAGGCTAGGTTGCCTAAACAGGGACAGCTAAATCGCATGAGAAAAATGGTGATGGTCTTATTATTTATTGTTCATACTGTACAGTCCAATGCAGATGGTACTTTGAATTAACAATACAACTGGCCACGTCATCAACGCACGCACTCACGCACACACACGCACGCTAAACATATTTGCCAACAGGTCCCTCTGTGTTTTCATTTTTGTATAGGCTAACTAATGGGCTGTGCTTGTGGTATAATCAGTCTAGAAGTGCAGAAAAGCTTACATTTCTGAAAAGTTTATCAATTTAGGTTGTGGTTTTTTTAAAGTGCTATGCAAAGTTAATTAGTGTTCGTATTGTTAACAACACGATGAGAGAAGAGGAATAATGTGAACAGTCACATAGGAAAAACAAACCCCCTGTGGGGAGCTTCCATGACAACAACCAAACCCGCTTCCTTTGCGTTTCTGTGACAACAACAAAGCTTGAATCTCATCCATTTTCAGCAGCTGTTCTGGGTACAGCCAGCTCGTACTTGTGGTAGAGTCAGTGTGTACGTCACAGACGGGGCCAGAATGTTCCATTTAGAGTGTTTGTGTAGGCTGCTGTCCTTACTCTGGGTGAATACAGAGGTGTCAGAGTATAAAGGTACAAATGGGATTTGCCATTTCACTCCAGACAGGGAGTAGCCAAGGATTACAAACGGTGTAACTTATTTTTAAATAATATATTCACTGGTATAATTGTCATAGTAACCATTCCACATGAATGTGTTTGTTTACCACTTCTCAAAAGACAATTTAACTGGTGGTGAGTGTCTCGCCCTGAAACTCAGAGGAAGTGCTTTGGAAATGGAAACATACTGTATTTATGTTCATGACCTGTTGGCATTGCTCAAGTAAATACACACCATCATAGAACAAGATTAACACCCACCAACGGCCAATGGCGTGTAGATTTCCTCTTGAATTACGGAGATTAACTCTGGCATGTAAAAATCACACTTGTGTGAAGTGAGGGGGCTCTTATCATCATACATCACATTACGTGCTCAGCAAATCAAATCATCACAAATGTCATGCCGGCCAATCACTTTTGGCGTCAAACAAATCATTGCACCAATCAAATCATTGCTATGGGGTGATCAGCCAATCACAAGCCTGCAGCATCGCATGCGTGCATTAATGAATGTTAAACCACCAGTATTGACGTTAAACCACCCCCTCTCGTGTAATATTGCTTAAATGATACTTGTGATGCTGACGAGATGGAATGTGGTGTTAACCACATTAACCTTGGTGTCCCTATTTTGAAAAAATGACAAATATTTTCCAAATATTTCATGAAACCATTCATGAATACAGAAAATAGCCAATCTCAATACAGTATGCATCGCAGTGCGACACATTGTGAGCTTGAAGATTATATTTTGTATTATTTTTCCATACTTTTGAAATAGGGCATAAGTGGTACTGTGATACTGAGACTATACTGAAAATGTATGAATTAATTGTGCTGTACTGTAGGCAGGCCGACATTATATAAAAGTCTACCAAATGGCTGTGATAATGAATGTGATATGGATATACACATACAGTACAGAACACAACAGCTCCATGTGAAACAAACCATTTCTACCTTTTTCCAGAAGGCTTGTCTGGGGCCAATCAAGGATGTTGCAACATCCCCCCATCCTCCTATTTTAAAGTGATAAATTAACAACTCTGACAGGCCTGCCCTCGGTTCCAGAGGAAAACAAAGCCATTAAGGACAGGGACCATCGTGGCCTCACACAGAGAGCCTCCTGCAGGCCAAGATATGAGAGGGCAGTCAGCCTCACCCTCAGCCCACCTGGTCCTGTGTAACATTAGGGTTAGGAGTCCCACTGTGAAGCCTGACATGGCAATACATCACAACGCCACCACAAACCCGAGGGGACTGGGTTTAAACTGGGCAAGGACAGCTGGAGGATGTCATGGTTGTGGGAGAACAGGGTATTTGAGGGCTGCCAGAGGCGTCAGACAGGAAGTGGCCACTCTCTCTCAGCTTCCTGTCAGGAAGTGAACGGAGGGGGTCATCAGCCCCGGCCTTTTGTCCGACATGGTTGTATATAATATATACACACACACACCAGTGAATTACTGAAAGAGACAGCGGAGCGAGAAACGATGAGGTGGTCTTATGTGAACATGACTTCCTGTATGGGGGCCCATGTGATACTTGTCCTGTCATGACCTCTGCTTTCCTTGAGGTCCACACTAGTCAACCGTCAACACTCCTACCACAGAAATGCAAATAGGTGACCGTATTTATGCCAAGCTCTTCATGGTTGTGTGTCAAAACTGGGTGCAGCACCAGGAGAGGGTTAGCCTGATTGTCAGACTCTGAGAGCCTCCAGTGCGCTCAGTCGAGTGGGTGGGGTCTATGGGCTGGAAACCAGGCTAGGAGAGGGTGGCATTCTAAGATGACCGGTATACCATACATAAAAGTTGTCATAATGTTTGAATTACAGTGGCTGTAGAGGAGTACTTGGTTCAGCCTGAACAATTACAAAAAGAAAACTTGATTGCCAATCAACAGGCTCTTAAAGCCTTCTGAATTGTTTATAGGCTATCTTTTAGCAAAGCGTTTGTTATTACACACATTTGGCTCCATTTGAACGCTCAAGAACAATTAACAAGTCTAATAGGCCTTCCAGGAAAGAGGTGTACTGTTTATCTTGGCTCGCCAAAGTCGAGCAGCTCAAATTGATGTACAGGAATAAAACATCGACACGTCCTCAAATATTTATAAGGGCCTGTGTTAAACGTACCGTTGAGCAGGACTGCATGGGGGGCACTGAACTGCCATTGATTGAGCTGGATTGTATGCAGCTTTGCAGCGAGAGTGAATGTTAATGTGGGGCAACCTGATGCATCCCCAGAGGAGACAACAGCAATAAAAGTCCGCTCTGTGTGGCGCTCAACACAACAGCCTTTCAATCACCACACTCAGTATTTAGTAAATCAATAGATGAGTGCTGGAGCCCGACCTATAGCCATCGGGTTTGACCGATTTTGCATACATACTAGAGAGGAAGACAATAAACGTACAATTCACAATGCTTCGTGTGACCAGCTTGCCTCACCACAACTAACTACACTATACAGCAGCATGTGATAAGAATGGAGGTCACTTTAATCCAATATACAGTACTTGTTTTTTGTGTGACTTTCGCCTTTATTATATATATTTTCTGCATAGAGCAACAGACAGTAGGCTGACAGGAAATGGGGGACAGAGATGGGGGGGGGGTGACATGCAGTAAAGGCCGTCGGGATCTGGAGTTGAACCCGCGGCACACTGCCAGACTTGGACTACCGGCCAAGGTGCCTGGACCGCTGAGCCACAGCCCAGGCCTAATCCAATATACTTAAAGAAGAATTCCGGACTAACCAAATTTTCTTATACCTTAGGTAAGACTTGGACTTGGATGCCACATTATGTCACGTTATTTGAAGATAGTTTGAAAATGAAACAATCTAGACATCTGTCTTTCATAATGACCAGATACACTCCACAGTTTAGTCCCAAATCAGGTGCCGTAAAAAGGTCAACCCACCGTAAGACCCACCTGCTCTGAGCTGTGTGCGCTCTGGATGGAGTTATGTACTTTTCACCATTCGTTCTTTGACAACATCAGATTACGGTAAGAAAATGGTTAGTCCGGAATTCTGCTTTTCCCATTGACCCATTTTTAAACTATCTTCATATAACGTGACGTCATCGCGCATCCAAGTCAAAGTCGATGGCAAAATAAACGTTTTATTCCGTATAATTCCGTATGATGTATGATGACATTCTCATCATCATACATTATCATCATGATAAAAGGCACTGCTCACTTCACACGTGTGTGATTTTTATTAATGCGAGAACAATGGCTTCTATTGTAGCATGTTAACTTTCCAGGAATAGAAATCCTGCAGTGTCTATTATTCTGATGTCACTGGTAGGCGGGTTTCTGAACTGTCTGATGTGTATACAGTATATACACATGGGAGCCAAGGTTCTCAGCTGCAGCGCGTAAATGAAATTAGCCACGTGGTGGAGCCAAGTCCTTAATACCACAAGTCTGCACTCTGCAGTAGAGAGTCAAGGTCAGGCAGCCGATTCTGCTGATGCATTTTATTATCTGGAGCCAACACTGGGCTATTTGACCAGAGGTGTACCACCATCACCCTCCCACCACTCCTCCAACCAACCCCCTGCTTCTCACACCCATTCATCCTCACATCTCTCTACACACACTCACATCCCTCCTCCTCCATTATCAACCCAGGCGCTGCTCGTGGCAAGGGAGCCAGTGCATTTACCCGTTAAATTAAGCAGGGGCGGAGGGCAGGGTTGGGTGTGGTGGAGGTGGAGGATGCTTGGATACCCTTGCTGATGTGATGTGGGAGGCGGTGGGAGATGGATGGGACGAAGTGTCCTGATTTCCCGTGTGACCAGTGTAATTGTGTTATAATGGAGGTGGGAGCTGAGGGGCCATACGCAGGGTGGGGGGGGCAGAGGTAAACAGTCACAGTCAGGCAGTGGTGCAATACTGAATTGTAGAAATACTCTGTTACAAGTAAAAGTCCGGAATTCAAAGTGTAGTTGAGTAAAAGTACAAAAGTATTGGTATAAAAATTAAAGTACCAAGGACTAGAATGTAGTCTTTTTTAACTCATTATTATGTACTCATTATGTACTCATTTAGAAAGTATACTCAAAATAGCATTTTCAAAATGACCGAAATGTATATGGCTGAAGTGATTAATGTATGTTTTGTAATAATAATCAAAATCTACTAGTAAGTAACGAAATCTTTAATTAATTTTAGTGGAGTAAAAGTTCAATATGTGCCTCTGAGATGTATAGTGGAGTAGAAGTAAAAGTACTGAAAATACTTGGGTAAATGTACTTTACACCACTGCAGTCAGGCCTCACACACACTGTGCGTGCATGCGGGCGTGCATGTGTGTGTGCGTGCGTGCGTGCGTGAGTGTAACCAAGATATCGGTCAGGCCAACATATCGGCCATTATTTGACGTTTTGGCAACACTAAACTTGCTATGCATCGCATCTATAATGCATTAGGCCTATAAACCTACTTATAAGGCATTATCATCTGCTTATAATGTTATGAGGATTCCTCTGGACAGCAACGATTTGGTTAAATGTTTTGAGAATGGCATACAGTAATCTTAGTCTAACTGTAACTATATCTCATATCCCCTCTCTTGTCCTGTCCTTGGTCTCCAGGCACCATGCGGCCGGTGCACAGGAACTTCTACGAGCCGTCGTCCGCCCCGGGGAAAGGCGTAGTGTGGGAGTGGGAGAACGACAACGGCTCGTGGACGCCCTACGACATGGAGATCTGCGTGACCATCCAGAATGCCTACGAGAAGCAGCACCCCTGGCTGGACCTGACCTCCCTGGGCTTCGGCTACCTCATCGACTTCAACAGCATGGCGCAGACCAACCGGCAGAGCCAGCGCAAGAGGCGCCTGAGGAGGCGCATGGACCTGGCCTACCCGCTCATCATGGGCTCCATCCCCAAGTCCCAGTCCTGGCCCGTGGGGGCCAGCTCTGGACAGCCCTGCTCCTGCCAGCAGTGCATCCTGGTCAACAGCACCAGGTTGGCCTCCAACGCCATCCTGGCCTCCCAGAGGCGCAAGCTGCACGGCGGAGGGCCGGGGGGCGCGGCGGGGGGCGCGGGCACCATGGTGGCGGTACGGCAGAGCAACACTTTCGCCGGGACCTCGCTGTGGTCCACGTCCTCCACCGCTTCCTCCGTGGCCGGTGGCAAAAACAACAACATAAGCGTGGGAGGAGGGCAGGCCAAGGCTGAACAGGTGCAGTCACTGCTGTCCACTGCCAACTTCCCCTGTTCCCCTGTGATGCCGTCGCTTCCGTCTTCCCACCACGGCCATCATCACGCCCTCACCATCAACGGGCAGAATAACCTGAACCGTCCCGGCACCCAGCGCATCGCCATGGGCGCTGCCAGAGGCTCCATCCCTCCAGGGTAATTATGCCTTACGAAGCACTAATGCATACCTTTTCCTATACTCTCCTAATTTCAGGGTTAGTTTTGTGGACTCTGCAATAGTCGTGCTTGCTCTCGTAGCACTGGTGTAATGCTGCAATCAGGCGAATGTGCAGATCAGACCTGGCAACGGGAGGATATAGCAAGAAAGACAGACAATCTGGTATACTGTACTGTCATCTCTCTCTCTCCCCCCCCCCCCCCCCCATTTCTTTCTCTCTCTACCCTCTCTCTCTCTCATTATCTCTCTCAATCTGCTCTCTGCTGATTTATGCCTACTCCAGTTAACTGGTTGATCAATGGATGTGCAGAGGGAGCACTGTGTAGGTTGACTGCTCACCTGTTCCAGTTGCTTCTCCTCTCTCATGCCTGATTGTTGTGGCAAACTGTCCCTTTTTCTCTCCTCCTGTGATGTGTGTGTGTGCCATGGTGTGCTCTATGGTAATGAGCTTATGTTGACCTCAATACGCGTGAAATACTGCAACTCTTCTGCTTCTGCTTTTTAAACTAATTCATATATACTGCTGAAATTGGTAGCCATGGAAGTTGTGTCATGCACGTTTATGTAAAGAATATCGCAGTGTGCGTGCATGCGTGCGTGCGTGTTTTAAGAGATTTTGCAACAGGGGGCACAGCCAGTGGCTATGGCTATTTGGGGGTAAATGTTTGGGAACCCCATATACAGTAGACACATGCAGTGACAGACACACCTACACTCACACACACACGCACGCAAAACACAGGAAAACGACGATCTAACTAACCCTAACCAAAAATGTTGAAAACGTTTTTCCTGAATTTCCTCTACTCTCCATTTGAATCCCCTGGCGCCCCTTGGTGGCTGTGGCCCACACTGTGAAAGCTACTATACAGAGAGTGACTTACAAGTGCGAAATCTAAATAAGCTGAGTAAGCATGAGCTCTAGTCGATAAACAAGCATAAACAGAGTGCAGAACAAAGTAATACTTCAAAGAAACTTGCATGCCAGGTAAACAATGAACCTATAGCATCTGTCTAATTAACATGCTAACACACAATCTAAATTACAGTCTTAACATGTACACACATGCATGTCGTGTTTGTTAAAGTGCTGTAAACAAACATTAAAAGACCATGACGTAATTTACGAAAGCCAGATGTTGGAGGGGCTAGCGCCCATCTAAAATCTAAGAAACAAAACCACAAGAACAAGTAACCAAGATACTTCTGCATAGTAATAAACTACTGTAGCATCAAGAAGGGATGCAAGGAGAGTGAAGTGCTAAGGGGTGAGGAGTCTGAAGAGATGAGTCTTTAGAAGTTTAGACTATACGGCAGAAAATTCAGTTCTGACTGCAATAGGGAGTTTATTCCACAGTATGGGAGCTATAGGAGGAGGGAAAAGAGTCTAGGTACTAGGTAGGACATGTTGTCCAGGGTGTTTTAGGGAAGGCTCAAACAGACTGTGTTATCCGATCTACTGTAAATGAGCGGGAAGGGTTGTGTGTTTGGATCGTGTGTTTAAGGTATGGCATGCCTTTTGTTGCCATTTAGGCCAACATCAGGGTTTTGTACTGGATGTAGCAAAGTAGCAACAGGAAGATAATGAATGAAGCGGAAAATGATAGCGACGTGAGTATGGCTTTGAGATGACTGAGGCCTGGATAAGGAGCTGGGCAGACTCCTGGATGAGGAAGGGTCTGATCCTTCAGATGTTAATATAAAGTGGGCCTCTTCAACCTGAGTGGCAGAGGGGGAGGAGAAAAACAGTTGAGTATTATCAGCATGAAAGTGATAGGAGAGCTTGTGAGCACAGACACTTGACAGAGCCAATACATTTGGTGTGTAGGGGGAGAAAAGGAGGGGGCCAAGTACAGACCCCTGGTGGACCCCAGCCAGGAGGGTATAGGTATGGGCCATGAAAGCAAACCTTTCCAAGGTCTGTATGTCAATCATTTTTCTGTACTATTGCACAGTAAAAGTAACAGTATTGACTGTCGGACCATTGCCCCGTCGGCTATTTGGGTGTCGGAAAAACGTCCGCCTCCCATTGAGAACTCAAAATTACAAAGTAAAATTCACGCAGTGGATTTCACTGTGCGAATGCAAGTTGGCCTATATGGCATGTGTGTCTTTACATGTTGTTATTGGTGTTCTTTATGCCTGTGTCTATACCCATCTACAGTACTGTGTGTTTGTATGGGTTTGGTTTGTGTCTGTCTGTGTGTGTATGGATGTACTTCTATACAGGATGTGCATGTTGTATAGGGCATAGTAGTGGCAGTCATTTTCTGGTTCCATCGTTCCAGACCTCATTAATGTTTTCCATAGAGATTTCTAAAAATATATTTTTTTACTTTTAAGCCTAGAATCAAGCTCTCCAGGATCCTGGTGAATCATGACCATAAAACACTTGATTCTGTGAATAATTTTTTAGAGAATATAAAATTTTATGATAACTATATTTAATAGATATCCTTTGTTTTCTTCTTTTTTTCACAGAATCAGATCTTTTTGGCCATGATTCACTAGGATCCTAGATGGTTTGGTTCTAGGCTTAAAATAATGTATATAAATATTTTTGAGGGTGCTAGCCCCGCCTATGCCCAGCTTTCCGAGTTTGTGTAAACACAAACATTGAAGACAAAAGTGAAGACAGAAAAGTGAAGACGCGAATTGTGATTGGCCGGAATGATTTTGTGATGATTTGATTGGCTGAGCACGGAATATGATGTATGATGTATCATACAGGTGTGATTTTTGGAAGTCTGTGTGTTGGTTCTGGTAAAGCCGTGGGAGCGTACTGTAGGTCTATTTGCCATGGAGGCAGAGCACCGCTGGGGAAGAATGAAGAAAAATGGGACCTTCAGCGCAGTGCTCTGCCTCTGACCTTCTGCGATTCAGTGAAGGGAGAAGAACGTAACCGGTTCCTCTGTTCCTATATATCCTGCTTTCTTTACTAAAATAAACCCTCTCCCCTGGTCCGATTTGATTCGGTGTCTTCTCTCCGCGGCTGCTCATGGGGAGAGAAACAGTTACTGTATGTTTGGATAATACTGTCCTTCATCCTCATGTACACACTTTCACTTTGGCTACCTGGCCTAATTCTGTGGCACAGTAAGGAAATGTATGTCGCGTTTTGCTCCTCATAGCAGCAGGGGCATGAACCTGTTCCATCTCCAGTGGGTGAGGGAGACATTGTTGCACAGCGAAACTTGACTGCGTGCACAATCTGCACATGCAGTGACGAGCTTGTGTGTAGTATGGGTGTGTGAAAGAGAGAGCGAGAGTATCCCCATTAGGAATTGAAAGTTAAAAGCATGTACCGTTTTAAGAATGTTTGTATTAAGAGTGTATTCTGATGTGTATAGTTTTGGTGGAGTTGGGTGTGATGTGACTTTTTTCATCACTGCGAAATCTGACAGAGGGGGTGAGGCAGATTACATGATGGGTTCCCAGGCGAGTGGCTCGGTGTACAGGATGAGTGTGGTTAACCCGTGCACAGCATCACGATAGCACGATGAAACGTGCACTCCTTCACACATTCCCTCAAGCACTTACTGCAGACAGATGATGGAGGAACCCACACACAGATACAGCATGTGAAACATCAGATGTTGACGGTTTTTCACACCCCCCCACACCACCCTGGCTCGTTAATGCTGGAGTTATGCGTAATTTCATCATGTGATGGTGTCACACGGTGAAAAGTATTTCCATAGCCGAAAATATTTTCACAGCACGGCACTGGCGCCCAATGAAGTATAACTCAGGCTTTAAATTCACATGCTGTAAGGCATTTGGCACCACTGTGGTGATGTCCGCTTATTACAAGCGATCTCCAGTCACAACTTGTGAGCTTGTAGATCAATGATTTATATAGGTTTGCTCATGTGGATTATAATTGCTTTTTTTGGGCTTGTTGTGATATACCTGGTTGCTTGTTTCTCTCACAAAATCTGGCAACACTGTTTGGGTTTGGCGTATGCATAAGACAGTTTGAGAATCGAAAATCGAAAACCATTTTTTTCTGCAATGATATAATGAATGTCATATACTAATATAATATATTATGTTGTGAAGGTAGCACTTATTGTATACACTTGTACTTAATAGTGTGCACATAAATACTCCTTTATATGAATGAAAAGTACGAAGGAACATGTGTATTTGTTGCCTATAGGCCTACTGACTAGCAAGGGTGGATGAAAGTGGCAAGGGTGGATGAAAATGGTGATATTGGTTGTTCCTGTAGTGGCGAGGGTTTCATGATGCGTCTGTTCAGGTTCAGCGTTAAGTGAATATAGGCAACGGCACAACCTGCTGGTTCATGTTTACATGTCAATTTACTGTGTCTTATTGTCTCCACCAGCCGAAGGCATGGGGAGCATGGGGAGAGTATGTTATAGTGTCACCATGAGGCCGATTTTTGCAAAACACATTTCTTTACATTACTCGTACATGTTTTATCCATACATCACCCACATCTGTATACACTATCTCTATAGTCATGTGATCAACATGGACCTGTCCACTTCCCCATATCCCATTGGCTAACATTGCCTTACAAAGTTTGCAGGATTGGTCCATTTCGACACAAATGCCAAGGAAATACCTTTGTCCTGCATTTTTCTGCCGGTTATAGCCTCACCATGAGGCCAAAACACATTTCTGTACATTACTTGTACACATTTTATCCATACATCCTGCAAATCGGTATACACTATCTCCATCGTTTATTCTGTTGCTGCCATGGCTGCAAGTTCCCACCTGATGTCGTGTGGAAGTTCAGACTGCTCCAGACCGTATTGTATAACTGCTAGCTTGCATAACATCTTCAAACCAGGATTCAAGTCTAGCATGTACAGTACACTGGGTCTGTCACTGTATCCCGTAAAGAGGATGATACGATCTCCCACCATGCAACAGGACAGATGAGAAATCTGAAATGGGCTTAACCTTCTTCCAGGAGAAGGTCTCTGGATTGAATTTCCACAGATCAGTCCGTCAGCTTTCGATGATGGTTGTATCCAGCAAATATGTATTATGTACAGCTCTCCATTGCAGGCAAAGGCCCAATGATGCCAACGTTCTTCTGGAAGAATCTGTGCAGAAGGCGTGTTCAGCCAGGTATTTGTCTCAGTGTGAAACACTGATATTGTTGTCCTGGTTCGGGTAGCCCCAAAACACAAACATCTTTGATGATGGTGGCAGAGTGTGATGACACAGGTTCCGGAGTGCCCGTGGAGTTAATTAAAGCCCAGACCATTGTGGTGACATCTAACTTGTAGATGTCATTAGTGTGTCCAGTCAGCTGTTTGTATCCTCCATAGATGACGTACATGACCTTCAAGACAAATCCGCGGATTCGTCTATAGCTGGAAGGGACTCCATTTTTTGCAGAGCTTGGGGGTCGATGGGTGTGGTTGAGTCCTACGTTAGACACCACGCAGACTACAGGACCCGGCCTAGTGCGCGTTCTCATTTACCAGCACACAGTGGAGAGCCAGCAAGTAGCATGCTAGCGAAACTGTAACATTATTACTGCTACTATTTTACCTCCTGACTGTCTATATAATTTATCAGCTATAATCTAGAGTGTTGTTTGTGAGACCGGTGTAACAGATTTAGTGGTGTCGGCATGTTATCTGGTGTCTGGGCTGGTGGTACGCGTTCATGAGGCCATCTTTTCAGGAAGGGGGCGGAGCTATCTTCGCCTATTATTTTCAATAAAGATCATTCCATATATCCAATTATCCATCCGATTGTGTGTGGAATCTCACTTGTATGAAACAGTGACAACATGCACTTATAAAACACAGTTAAAATGATGAAAACAAAAAAAACCTGGGGAGCTGTGACCTACCCACCACGCTATGATACGCTGACAACTGCTGTAAGAAATAATGTATTTGATCTTATGTGTGTCTGACTGTCTGTCCAGGTGTGAACGTTGGGAACAACATAGCCAGAGGTGACCATGTTAATATGTGACTCGTTTTTTTAACAAATATAGGCGCTCCATTGAACTGATCAATGACTGGCTGTAGAAACAAGTCAATGATGTTGGTATAGTCACACCATGAAACACAAACTATTCTGTGAAGTCTGACAAATGCTAAATATTAAGTTGTGACTGTCTGTGATCCGTTGTTTTCAAACAAATTATATACGCGTTAATATGCTATTGTGCATTTGTCAGACTTCACAGAATAGTTTCATGATGTGACTATACCAACATCATTTCCTACGGCAGTTGTCAGCCCATCATAGCGTGATGGGCAGAGCACAGCTCCACATGTTCTTTTGGTTAATTGGTTCGAATCCCACACACTGATATTTTTGTCTCCACCAGGCCGAAGGCATGTGGGGAGAGTATGTTTTGCACTCCGTCCGTCCGCGTGTGTGTGTGTGTGTGTCCGTGTGTCCGTGTGTCCGTGAACAGCTAATCTCGGCCACCGTTAACCCGGTCGATGCCATATTTTGCACACACACTCCCTGGATGCCAACCATGAACCTCTGCCCCAAACTTTCCAGAACGGCCTGTTATAGCGCCACCAGGAGGCCGCTTTGTGCAAAACAAGTTTTTCCATGCCATATTTTGCACACACACTCCCTGGATGCCAACCATGAACCTCTGCCCCAAACTTTCCAGAACGGCCTGTTATAGCGCCACCAGGAGGCCGCTTTGTGCAAAACAAGTTTTTGCACAGTACACCTACAGATTTTGTCCAAACATCACGCAAATTGGTACACAGTCTCTCTAGAGCCATTCAACGAAACGGGTCTTTCAGATTTATCAGACTCCATCCTGATTGGTTAAGATTGGCTTCCAAAGTTCACAGGAGTGCTCAGTTTAAAACAAAATGCTGCAAATCATGAACACATCGCGTGATTTCCGTGAAATTGTGCACCCACATTCCCACTAGGCCGAGGACGAAATGCCACATGAACAATTTCAACTCAGCCTCAAGGTGGCGCTATAACTGGCCGAAAAGTGTTTTTACCTCTAACTGCACGGATCTGTGGATAACCTGGTGGAGACCTGTGCCCGGAAGGGCACTTTTTTTTTCATCATTCTAACTGTGTTTTATAAATGCATGTTGTCACTGTTTCATACAAATTAGATTCCACAAACAATCGGATGGATATTTAATGATCTTTATTGAAAAGAATAAGTGAAGGTAGCTCCGCCCCCTTCCTGAAACAACATCTGCTGAAAAGACGGAACATGGCCACCACTAGAACTGGAACACTGGGTCATATACAGTACAGTAGTATCTGTGAATCAGATGCATGCCATTACAGATTCTCTGTTTGGAATTGATGCCTGCATCAGGTTTAATTTATTGGAGCCCCGATTAAGTCAGATAACATCAAGGCTCCCCTTCCTCCCTTTGTCTTGTTTGTCCAATACAAATGGCCAAGGTTCAAGGTTCTACTTTGTCAGTACGAATGCCAATCACAAAGTAAAAGGCATGTGAAAGAGTTAAGACATTAAAACATATAGGGTGCCATTTTGAAGATCCGTTTTACAATGGGGTAATACATAAATTGCCCTCGCTCTGCGCACAATCGTATAATGAAAGGCATATCGGCCCGTGTTGAACGCACACACATATGGCATACGGCGTTCCTGAATATTTTAGCATTGTGGGAGTGTCCATATGTTAATTATTTTCGCTTTGCGCAATTTGCTATTAAGCCCCTTGACCTAAAAACACTCAGTGCATAACGATTAGACGTGGGTCTGACCACCTCATAAACGCAAAAAGCACTGTTTGATTTTACACTTGAGCGGCTCTGGGAGGCTGCTGGAGTGTTGCCATGTTTGTTTATTATAAGCGGCTTCTTTTTCTGTAAAGTTGCTTGTAAATATTGGTAGTTGACTAGTTGTACTAGTTGTGGTTGCTTTTCTTGTTTCTAAAGTGGTTATTTGGGCTTTTCTCCTAATGTTGTTTAAACCAGTGATCCTCACACAGCACATTCCCATGTCAAGGATCCCCAGATGAATGCATTTGCCCAACTAAGGACGCTAATCCAAAAATTAAATTAAATTTTTCCAAGATTACTTTTGAAAATAGCAGATCTATACCAGCTCACAATGCATCACATTCATTCATTAAAACTATGAACTCTGACTGCAGGGGGATATATAATGATCATTATAACAATGTGCAAGAACATATTTAAAAAGAAGGAAGAACTTTATATTTGTGGACAATCAAAATATGTTTTTTTATTTTAATGTGGTGTCATTAAAATTAATCTGGATATGGCAGACTCACTATCTAGAAAATAAAAACATGGCACTTCAATAAAAATAGGTTACAGACCCCTGTTATATGCGCTTATTTACTTGTTTCTATGAGACATGGCAACAGCCTCTTGTCTTTTTTTGTAAAATGTTGAGATTAGAAACGGCCATAATTCTTTCATTTCTCAACCTTAAAAATAAATAAAAACATCTCCATAATCCGTGGGAAGTTTGCTTTCATATGCTGTATCACACCCGATTCAAGTCTTCTTCAATAAAATGCTAAGAGCGAAGACCATATACCATCGGGGCCACAGGCACAGCATTAAGCAGCAGCATTCAACTCATTCCTTCATCATGACTTGAAATAAAATATAATAAACGTTATTTTACTGGTGTTTTTCAATAGAAACAAATTATTTTGAGGCATAAAGGTGACAGCATGCAGTGCAATAGGAATAATTAACCCAAATGTGACCAAGTCATGTCATGTCTTCTATGGTGCCAGCCTGAAGAAATGTAATACCACGATCCCCAAAGTGCGCATTCCGTATGTGACATCAGCTGACCGGTAAAGAGAATAGTACGGACATGTTGATTGGGTACGTCTCAAACACTCCTTAAACACACCCATGACTAATTCAAGGCCGTTTTGCGCAATCCACGGGGTGTCGAAAGCGCTTCTTAACATGCCCAAAATTGCAATATGACATACCACACGCCCCCAGCTCATAAAACTGTAATATGATTAGTAATATTATTTGAACTGCTTAATGGAGCCCATAGTGTTTTAGAATGAGTGAGTAGG
The DNA here is from genome assembly GCF_964188405.1 of Protomyctophum parallelum. Taxonomy (NCBI): domain Eukaryota; kingdom Metazoa; phylum Chordata; class Actinopteri; order Myctophiformes; family Myctophidae; genus Protomyctophum; species Protomyctophum parallelum. The sequence continues at coordinate 44,881,829 of NC_139710.1, forward strand.
AAGTAGTTTTGACAAGTGTGTTTTCTGTCTTTTTGTTTCTTGTTCATTGTTCACTTCCTCTTGTGAGCTTCCTCCATAAACTTCCTTATTCAACAAAATCGAAGAACTGTGCTGTACTGTTTTCACTTTCTGTGTATGAACAAAAAGAGATGGAGACAAAGGAGGGAAATCGGTGCCGGTAAGAGAGAACCTTTTTTTTCTCTTTCTGATAAAGATAGCGAGACTATCATCGCTGTGTTTACATGTTCTTGTCTCCGTATGTTAAGAGAGATAGCCTGAATTTCGCCCAGAGTGCTATGTGATGAGACCAGAGAATAACAGAGAAGAGTGCAGCAGCCCATGGAGGAATAATATTATTATTCCTCCATGGGCTGCTGCACTCTTCTGCTACTACTGCTAGGGAGCCCTCTATTAGATTTAATTAATGGAGAAAAATCTGAATTAATCATGAGGGCATATTCCAGACCCAAAACTGATGCAATTTCAAAATGCTCTATGTTGTTATTGCTGATTATGAAGGTGTGTGTGTGTGTGTGTGTGGGGGGGGGGGGGGGGGTTACATCACATTTTGATTAAGTCCTCATAAGACAGACCTGAAACCTGCTCAGGGACTGAAGGACGGAGCAGGGCGAGTTGGAGGAAAGACAGTCAGCAGGGAAAAGGTTAATAAACCCAACAGGACCACATTGGACTGTGTTGGGTTCATAGACCTTATTGATCTCGTTGATTCCTGTTGCATACTTCCGCTCTGCTGTCGCGGAATCATGCATGTCTTTTATTTTTGTAACTAGAGTTTTGATTCTTTGACCTTTTCATGTTTTGTGACAATTAAATTGAACACTTGTAAGCTGTATAGTTCATGTATCTATCTACATGTATGATGAGAGAAACACACCTCTGTCTGAGATGCAGCTCATTATCTAGATGCAATAGACATAATCTGTGCCCTTGGCCCATACAAGGAAATACAGTATTTGGTCTTTAGCCAACTCTAGAGTGGTGGGACGGAGAGAAAAAGAAGGATGGACAGAACAGAGTGAGGAAGTGAAAATACAGTTTATGAGGAAGAGAATTGATGAGATTTGGCAGTGTGAAAGGAACACTGAGAATCCTGGATCTTAGGTCCAGTCCACCTCAATGACTTTGCTTTGATGAAACTGAATTGCTCGAGTGACACTTCTTCGTAATAGACAGGCTAAAGAGCTGGGTTTGTTTATGCAGCTAATATGATATAAACATTGATAAGATCTGAGCACCGACTGATAACGGCCATTGTTCAGTGTCATCAAACACTCTCCGCATCGATTACTTAGCCTTGCAATGACAGGTCAGTAATGGCCTCGCATTGGCATTTAGTTCTGCATTTGTAATAGGGATGATGTTTATCACTGGATAGTGAGAAAAATGGAGAGGTGTGAAGAGAAAGCAACAGATAAGGATTGACAGAGGGAGATGGGGGAAATGGAGACATAGACATAGGGAAGGACAGAGGGTAATGTTTGACTGTAGGGTGGGTTTGTACAGAACTGTGTTCACTGGAGAGTGAGGGCTATAAGCCCCTAGTGTGCTGTTTCTACACATTAGAAATAGACACACTACATGGTCACAGCTCTCATTCCATTTTCCTCCTAAGCATCTCAACAGAGAAGAGCTTTGCCGAGCTCAGAAGGGAAGGGGGGATAGATTCCATCAACTGTTCTTGATGATGTAACTAAAGTACGTTTCAAGGTTGGTATAAGGTCAATAGGGGATATGTATGTATGTCGGTGTATGTGAGTCGGTGTCCTCCAACAGCCAATAAGGCACCACCATTTTTGGTGACATTTCATGGTTGGTATAAGGTCAATAACGCGTCTAAAGGATTTAGAATATAGCAGAGAGCTCTGGGACCAGCAGTCGTACCCAGACAGCAAAGAGCTCTAGGACTCAGCGCAGCACTCGTACCCAGACAGACAGCAGAGAGCTCTAGGCGCACAGGTAGGCCATACATGGCCTACTTGTGTGCAAGGCGCATTTCTAGTTAACGCTTTTATTGCTAAGTACGAACATACTGTATTCGTACTCATAGTCATATTAATTAATGGGGCCTGCCCCCGTAGTGCCATATTATGGAGATATCTGTCTGCCTACCTGTATATTGTATATTGGCATGCCCATATATGGGCCTATGGTTGGATCGGTGGTTATGAACAACTCGATATCCATATACTATATGGACATATCGGTCGGATCAGTGGTTGTGGAGAACCACATATTCGAACAGTGATATGACAAAATAGGGATGCCGGGTAACGATTAAAGTGGAATTACAGGGCAATACCGTACTGTATGCGTTTGTGGTTGTACAGTACAAGTATGTCCCTGTAGAAATAAGCACAACATGTACAACTACTACTTGCTACTTCTTATTTTGGGGAAGTTGTAGAGTCAAACTGAACAGCTGTTTCATCAAAACGGTATACATGTTGTATAACAAAGGCTGTCATAGTATATTATGCAGTGAGTTGTAAGAACTAAACCCACACATGAAGCAACAATGAAGCAACAATGAAGATCAAAGTAAATTCTAATGTGTTATTGTTATGTTTCAAATCCATGACACGCTCCTCTGTGCATGTGCATAGTGTGACACTTGCAGTGTGTAGGAAGAGGGAAACATACAGCTCTTTTGCTACGTTACTCCATTTTCTCTTGTGATGAAAAAACGTGTTGTTTTACACTAGTATACATTCACCCTGCCTGCATAAACATATGCACCTACACGAGAGGAAAGCAGTGAACCATGATGTCCGTGCGTGCCACTGCGTGGTGCATTTGATATGAGAGAATATTTAAATATGGGGATTCATTCTCCCAGTAGAAAGAACCCAATTAGTTTTTATCAAACACACTTGATTGTCTGCTTAAGCTGATCAGTTGTGTCGGTGCACTCTCTTTGGCACTGATATGCACAGTGGGTGAGACGGCCGTCTCTGTGCATAATTACCCGCCTTGACAGATGGGATCAAATCTCACCAGAGCGTTCTCCCCTGCGCCCCCATCTGCTGCTTTAATGTTCATTGTACACGCTACATGTGGGGAATTAGCATAATGACTAGATTTGGGCTAAAACAAATTGGCACAAAACACACAAATACATACTGCCCACGATCACATTATATACAGAGTAGTTTTGTTTTGTTTTTAAAGCTGTGTTTAATTAAAAGACAGTCCTGTATGCGTTTTTGGTGCGATTTTGTCTAACTATCTCTGTGGATGCCACAAGAATGTGAATTAACTTGATTGCATCTAATTGGCCTTTAACTAATCAGATCTCTTGGCTGAGAACAAATAATACCCAGGGGAGATAAGGTTTCCAAATCATCACATAACTGTGGTTCACCAATCTTTGGCCATCATCAACTCACTCACTCACTCACTCACTCACTCAAACATGTCTAAGATACACTGCCAACACTGGCAACCAATCGACATTAATGTGAATGTTTTCCACTGGTGCTGATTTTACATAATATACGGGGCGTTGAGTGAGGGGCACTCTTATCGTAATATAAATTATATACAGTATATATATATATATATATATATATATATATATATATATATATACACATGAACACAAGGATTGTAGCACATTTGTGTGTCTATGTATGTGTGTGCTGGAGAGACAGAAGAGATAATTGTTTTGTTAGCAATCGATTCAAGGCTGAGTTTGACTTGAAACACATTTGTGTATTTGGCATGCAAATTTGACCTAATATGATTCGTATAATCCCCACGACAGGATATCATATTTCCCTGTGCGTGCATGCGTGCGTGCCTGCGTGCGTGCCATAGGCGCCTTGCTTAGGGTGTGAGAAGGGGCTGGAAATAGTAAGGTTAAAAAGAATCATATAAGGACTTTAAGTAACTTATTAATTAATACTTGTTAAAAGTATTAAATAATGCTATTATAAATAATTATAGTCTTTATTAACACATAAGGTTAATTAAGCATCTTATTAACCATTAATTAATTAATAGGATGTTCGTTTGAAGTGCTACCAATTTAAATTGCAAATATAAATGAGTTAATTTGACCTTTTAGTTACACCTAACTATAGAATGTAAATTTTAATTGAAATATGTCCACTAGAATCATTTAAACATGGGTTGTTTTTTGGTTGGATTATGTTCTGGTAAATGGTAAATGGTGCATTTATATAGCGCCTTTATCCAAGGCGCTTTACAGAGATTGTGCATTACATTCACCCATTCACACACACATTCATACACCGATGGCAGCCGAAACCATGCAAGGCACCAACTAGCACATCGGGAGCAATTAGGGGTTCAGTGTCTTGCTCAAGGACACTTCGACAGTAACTCTGGGGGAGCCCGGGTTCGAACTGGCAACCTTACGGCTACCATCCAGGCACTCTACCCCTGAGCCACCGCCGCCCCAGCTGGTTCTCAGCTAGAATGAACCAAAATCTGGTGCACATGGAAGCAAACCCACATCCATGTTTTCAGGCGAATCCGCATTTGGTTAATATAGGTCCACACCAGAGTTCAAATGAGCTTAAATTCTAACTAGTCCATATACTATAGTAATCACACTTTTCGACTAAATGTCCCAGGGTTTGATTAAGGCAGAAGGTCCCAGAAGTTCCCCAACACATGCAGCAAATCACAGAAATGTAGAATTAGCCCTTCACTAAGGCCTCTTTTAGACGGCGACCATCTCCATATAACACGTCAAAGTCCCGTTGCGTTCTCATTTTTTCTTACCCTTTACACGAGAACGCACACGTTATGATATAATGTGCTATTATGCTATACTGTCGCTAGGTGGCGATAACGGGCTGCCAAATAGACAGGTCACCCACGTACGAGAAGAAGAACTCCTTCACGCAAGCCTGCGCAACACTGCTCTGGGCAGTGCCACGGGATGGTTATATATATTATAATACATTAGGCTACATAAACGCTGCTGCCGCGGCTGCCGTCTATCACAAGGCTTTTTATTTACATCATGGTTTTACATTCAACATCGCTGATGAGCAGCACTTTGTAGGCGAGGAGGGAGGCTTGTTCAGGAACTCCATTATATCATAATGATATTGCTCTGCATCAATGTAATAAACATATGCGCTGTGAGCCAACGTGAGCCATGATGTCATAAGTTTTGCGGATTCACCGTTTTGCCTGTTTATATGGAGACCATAGGTGTTCTCAAAGATTTCCACTCTGGGAGGCGGTTTCACTTCGTTGCGTTTTCACCTCCTGAGAACACGGTTCTCGTCTAAATGACAGCAGCAAACGATACTTTATTTTGACGTTTTATATGAACACCATCCTCGTGTAAATAGCACCTAAGTCTCTCCCCAACCCATCCTTGTCCATGTTAGCAGCGAAGAAAGCTTGACCTGCATAGCAACCGTTGCTAAACTATTTGGATTGGCATTGGACAATCGCTTTTTGGGGTGGGATTTAGTGAAGGGCTAATTGCCAAATGACATGCTCGTATTTGAAAATAACATTATGGGTGATTTGATCAGGAAATCCCTACTGAACGTAAAAGTTTAATTAGTTGCAATTGAAGAGACAAAGGAAGAGAGTAACATCTCTTCCTTTCTGTCCTACCTGTTGTCTCCTTCAATTGGGTTTGGTTTCTCAAAACGGACTCTGTGATGCTAATTTTAATGACCAAGAGTTTTGGCTTCCTGTTTTAAAGGTCAGTAAATGAAAAAAAGAGGGGAAAAAACCGGTCTGTCGTCTGTGTGGTGTTTGCGTGCGAGCCATTCCAAATGTCACTGAGAATCAAGCTCCACTGCAGTGTCAAGCTGTCTCTTCTCATCGTTGTCTGCGTTGCCATGTCTGCTTATTATAAACCACTTTGGGCATGTTTTTCTGTAAAATCGGTTGTAGATATTGGTAGTTGCGGATTGTGGCTTTTTGGGCTTGTTTTTAAAGTGTAGGTCTACTTGCTTATTCGGGTACTGGTTCTCAAACACTCTCATGTCAAGAACCCCCAAATTAATATGTAGGCCTATTTGTCTGCATACTTAAGTATAATTTGGAATTATTTGTACTTTACTTGAGTATTTCCTATTTCACTTTCAATACTTTTACTTCCACTCCACTACATCTCAGATCCAAATATTGCACTTTTACTCCACTACATTTATTTGACAGCTTTAGTTACTAGTTACTTTGTAGATTTGTATTATCATCATTAACCACTTCAGTCCTATATACATTTTATAGATTTGAAAATAGCCGAAGTGTGGTATCCATAATCCATAATATTCAAAATAACTAGTCTATGTCAAATGGTCAACTACATTTCTGTGCTTATTTGAGTATATTCTACTTTTGTACTTTTACTCAAGTACATTCAGTACTTGTAACAGAGTAATATTGCAGAATTGATACTTTTACTTAAGTACCAAATGTGAGTACTTTTTCCACTACTGCTCATGTGGCCTTGTGGGATTGTTTTCATAGACCTGGTTGCTTATTTCTCTCACAAAATCTGGCAACAATGTCCGTGTTGCCACGTCCGTGAGGTGGACTACTACAAGACACATTTTTACTCTTTTTTTGTTATTTTTCTTATGCTTGCAGAACGGAACTAACAAAGCAGTTTTCAGTTCCTGTTGTGCAACCATTAGTGATACAGCACTGCAGTAACACAATGGACAACTTACTACTACATAGTGCTTCTCTTTTACAAGAATAATAAAGCAACATGTTTTTATCATCTTTGGGATCAATTATGAAAGGAATAACTAGCAATATTCTCAGATATTAAAACTAGGAGTATAGAAATCATTGTCACTTTGGTATTACAGTGCATATGTGTGGGGTTCCACATGTCAAAACGACATACAGCATGACACAAAAAATGTTATGCAATAGAGAATCATTCGGCTGTGGGGGGTGCTTAATGTCTTATTTAACATATACTTGTTTGGTTTCTCTCAATAAATCATGATATCCTATTTTATTTTATTTTTTCAAACCATTTGTTGATTATAACAATTGGGCCAGTCTCTTCAATCGAATCATGCAAAAAAAGAAAAAGAAACATCAATTATGAGATTGGTGGTCGACTAAGACTCCCTCGTTAGATTAGTTGACTAATCAAGGTCAGGCTTACTGATTTATACGATGTGTGCAGTAGAAGTACTGCCATTCCTCCATTATTGTCTAAAGACTTGCGCACCAACATCAAACAGGTTATGTTTTTTTTTTTCTTAATATATTTTTTGATCCCACGATTTTGTAACCCATTTTTCACCCCTGTGTCAATCATCTAATGTGATCCTGGGCTCTACACACGCTCCGCCAACCTGGGGAGAGCAACGGACTTGAACTCATGCTTCCTTCATGCCTGAGTGTCCAAGTTTCTCCTTTACACCTGACAGGGGGGAGTTTCCCTGGTTGGACGTAGCGCGTGGAAGGAACACGTTATTCCAACCAGTTCCTTTCCCCTCAATCAGGTGCCCCGGCTGGCCAGGGGGAGGCAGTTTAGAGACCAGGATTACTGCATGTTTTTTGTGAGGGTACCTCACCTAGGTTAAGGTTAACTACAGTAATTGGTAATTGTAATTATCTACAGTAATTGGTAATGAATTAATTGGTAATGAGTAATTGGTAATGACTTTTGAATTACTTTCAACTCAACACAGGTCATAAAGAGAGAAAAATTTAGTGGTCAGATAATGTAGAAAAATCAATGGGCTGTGGGCTTTCTCCAGCATTAACAATGTACTGGCTTTTTTGCCAAAAGAGATGAGACCTAGATTAATTTTTGAGAGTGCTGTCTGATGATTTTGTTGATTCAACTTAAAGTGCAGTATATTCTAATTGTTTATTTTATAATGGACATTGAATTTTCCTCTTTCTCCTGACAGGGTTCCAGCCCTCCCTGTGAAGAACCTTACAGGGTCTGGACCAGTTCACCCAGCACTAGCAGGTCAGCAAACATCAGCATTCTGCATTCCATGCCATGTTCATGTGCAGCTAAGCATATTAGTAGTAGTATTGTTGTTGGCTAATAAAGCTAATTAATACATTATAATTGCTCTCTATAATTCAAATCAAAAAATTTAAATACCTTAAATGGTTTTATTTAATTCAGAAATAGTTCATTTTTCACTCAATTGGGACCGCTACCGTCGCAAGTTGATGATGTCATTTGTCCATGTGTGGTCCAGCCCTATGGAATGTACCGTGCTAATGAAAATTATTAAAATATTGCTTTGATGCACATATTAACCTTAGTAAGTAGCTTATTAAGTTGTTTTTCATTAGGCTATGTAATCCATACATTCCATAGGGCTGGACCACAAATGGGCATGTAACATCATCAACTTGTGATGGGAGCGGCCCCTATTGAGTGAAAGATTATAGTATTTAAGGTGTTTTTATTTTGTTATAGAGAACAATTAAAATATATTAAGGCATATTTGAATCCTTGAAAATTAGTGCACTATAAGCTCCAGTGAAGTATGAACCCAGTGGAATATTGTTACTGTTGCATAACAATTGCTGTGTGTGTGTGTGTGTGTGTGTGTGTGTGTGTGTGTGTGTGTGTGTGTGTGTGTGTGTGTGTGTGTGTGTGTGTGTGTGTGTGTGTGTGTGTGTGTGTGTGCGTGTGTGTAAGGTATGACAGGCATCTTGATGTGTGCAGCGGGTTTGCCTGTGTGTCTGACCCGTGCCCCTAAGCCCATCTTGCACCCGCCTCCCATCAACAAGAGTGACATGAAACCAGTACCAGGTGTGAATGGCAACCGCCGCAAAACCAAGAAGAAGCACCTCCGGAGAGGTACAGTATAGCTCGGAGGGTTGCTGGGTTGGGATGTGGGAATGAAGGAGAGAGAAGTATGTCGGAGCCAAATCCAGGCCAAACGTTTTGAAGAAGAGGGAAGAGGTGGTGTCAGGTGTTGGAAACTGCTTGACTGTTGTCTTAAATGCCCCAGGCTCCCAAGCTGTACTGTAGAAAGAAAGAAAGAAAGAAAGAAAGAAAGAAAGAAAGAAAGAAAGAAAGAAAGAAAGAAAGAAAGAGGGTAGAATAAAAAAAGAAAAAGAGTAGAGAGAAGTCTACTCAGTGGCCAGAGGAACAAATCAATAGATGGAGGCCTCCATGGTGTGCCTGTTTAGAACCTAGTGTTATACTTTTATATATATTGCTCTCCCTAATGGCAGTGTTTGCTATATAAAAGTATATATAAGGTCCATAAAAGTGTTCAAGCTGAACCGGCTAACCCTGACCCAAAAAGCACCACCCTGACTGTATACCCAACATGAACATACCGTAAAATATATAACAACCACTAACATTGAATTATTGGGTACATGTTCCTTCAACACATTCACATGGATTTCACATTCTTCAGCGGACATTGACAGAGGTGTCTCACAAGAAAGCGTAATTAAATGGTGAAGCTGGTGGTGTGATGGACGGATTGTGTGGCTGAAGATGTGTCTCTCTCCGGGCTTAAATAAGTCCAGGTTGATGGATGCTGTGGAAACCACTACTGTATGTGTCTCCCAGGGGACTCGTTGTCCTGATTGATCAACAAGGCTGTAGTCCACTGAGCCTTCCCACAGCTTGTCCTCCGATTCAGTCAACCCTGCATGGGCTCTCTTTCTCCCCACGAGCTTGACGCTATATTGTACTGTAGACACGCAGACTTATGAGGCAAGCGCTGTGGCGGTGATGACACTGTGTGTGTGATGTGTGTGTGTGTGTGTGTGTGTGTGTGTGTGTGTGTGTGTGTGTGTGTGTGTGTGTACTGATCAATGGAAGAGGCAGCAGCCAAATGTGTGTGCACTCTGCAGCAGCACAGCCGAGTGCAGCCCTGGCAGAGAGAGGAATTACAGTGGGGGGGGGGGGGAGAGAGAGAGAGAATAAGAGAGAGTAATATAGAGAATGACCAATTGGGAGGGTGGGGGGGCAGAGAAAGGAAGAAAAGGAAGAAAAAGAGAGCACACACAGTATGACAAATGTTGTGTTCTGCTCACTGTAATCGAGAGGACAGATTTAGGCTTATTGTGTTGTGCGTGCTGGCAAGGAACCAGGCCTTTGATCCAGCTAATGATGTCATCAAGAGCAACAGTGGAAAATGCGAAATACGTGTTTGTGTGTGTGTGTGTGTGTGTGTGTGTGTGTGTGTGTGTGTGTGTGTGTGTGTGTGTGTGTGTGTGTGTGTGTGTGTGTGTGTGTGTGTGTGTGTGTGTGTGTGCATCTCTCTCTCTCTCTCCATCATTTAATCAAGTACCTTTCTGTCCATTATACTTCAATCTACCTTTTCATGCACCTATGCCCACTCTCTCCCCTTTGCTTCATTACATTGACATTTTCATTACACACACATTTCTTCTCTCTGGTCTCTCCCTGTCCTCTCGTCTCTACTATGCATGCCACGTTTATTCTGTCACTGTAGTTGAAACAAACAAACAAAAGCACTCGTGTGTTGGGGGAGAGGCCGTACGCCCATCCAGCGGTATTAGGGGTGTGTGTGTGTGCACGTTTTTGTGTGTGTGTGTGTGTGTGTGTGTGTGTGTGTGTGTGTGTGTGTGTGTGTGTGTGTGTGTGTGTGTGTGTGTGTGTGTGTGTGTGTGTGTGTGTGTGTGTGTGTGTGCTCGTGCTCTCACTCATGCTAGACTGGCTGCACACAGGGATTACAGAACCCGCAGGGGGACAGCTTATTATGTGTCAGTCAGTTTGAAGGTGACCTTTCCAACATTACACTCTCACATGCTGTACTGATAGACAGAGAGAAAGTGAGAGAGAGTGGGAGTGAGAGTGAGAGTGAGAGTGAGAGAGAGAGAGAGAGAGAGAGAGAGACACTAATGCTAACATGAATACTCATTAAAAAACAAAAAGTCACACCTGTGTGAACTGAGTGGTGCAACTCCCCTCTCCCCCTGCCCCCCTCTCTCTCTCTCTCTCTCTCTCTCTCTCTCATTAGCAGGCAACAGTGCAGCACTATCTGTCTCTCTCTGTTTCTGGCACAACAGCACCACTTTTGCCCCTACTGGTACTCATAGTCACATAGGTTAACACAGACATTAATTGCTGTTTCTTGGAGTGGTTGCACCACTCAAAAATGTGCTACCACCACATAGGCTACACACAAAATGCAACACACTTAGGGCTGTAGTTATGTCGTGGCCTCATGGGTATTTAAATGGCTATAGACGGGGTTCAATGAGCGTACAGTGGAATGAATGGTGTTTCTTGTACATAGAGATGTAGTCAGTATTCAGCAGTGTTCAAAGGACAATCAACCATCATCCAATGCCTCCTCCTGCCTTAATTCTTTATAGTCAATGTTCAGACAGTGGAGCTTAACCACATTCAATTTACCCTCAGTGTACGTGTGCGCCTGTCTGTGTCCGTGTGTGTGTGCGCGCACACACGCACATGACGTGCATGCTCGTGTGCATGTGTTGAGCCCTTTTGTGGTCATGATGTCAGCTATCTAATGTTGCGTTTCATTACTATAGGGAAAAACCCAGAGGATGTGGTGAGGAGATACACAGAGAAAATTAAAGTAGCCCCAGATGAGGTAAGACAAGACACACACACACACACACACACACACACACACACACACACACACACACACACACACCCTGTTTTCATTGCAGCTCAAAAGGCTTCAGAACACACAAAGAAACCCCCAGACAACAGAAAATCCACTGAATGTTCAAAGTTCAGGTTGTGTGGGTATAATTGAGGTCATAAAACCTCAAATAAAAAATTAAATAAAATTACATTTTACATAAAACAAAATAGAAAATGACCATGAAGCAATTAGCCTTAGGTGTTGTGAAAGGCATTGGAATATTGACCAAGAGAAATATGCAGTACACACATACTGTACCAAGAGGTGTTGTCTTGTCACTCAACCAATCATGTGATGAGAAGAGCCACCTCGTCACAACTTAAAACATCGGCCACAGCAGTCTACAGACCTATATTAACAGCAGCCTTCAGTTCCATAGCAATAAACAATGTCAATGAACATGATTCATTGCCACCCAGCCTTTGGGCCCCAATCAATAGAGCAAAAGCTTGAATCAAATTAGTGTAAACATAGCACAGTCAATAACAGACAGCAGCTACACACAAAAAAACAGGGGCGATACCTTTAGCCAAGTTTAGCCTTCTTCAATTGTATGGGCTTTTGCCAGGGTCGGATTTGAAAGCCAAAATGATTTGCCATTTACTCCACCATTGGGCCTCAATACAACAGCAGAAGAAAGCAAACACCTGAAGCCAGACAGTAGAAACAGTGGCAGGTAGCCGCAATTTGCAACTCTAGATTTTTTTTACAATGGGTTGAATCTAGAGTTGCAACAAGCTCCATCCACTTCCTATTCATCTTTTTTGGTTTGTGATCTGCTTGTCTTAAATGACGTTTAACTCACCAACATTGCAGCTGCAGTCCAAGCTTGAATTATCCTCTTTCAATCTGCCGAGCTTGTTTTTCATAAAAATCCCCCGTAGACATGTTATGAGTTACTTTCTGTCCAAAATATTCCAAGAGTTCACATTCCGAGCTGCCATTTTGTATTTTTGCAACGTGCCGTAAAACAAGACGTGAGGGGGAGCGCTTGTTTAATAGAAGGCTGTGCGTGACGGGGCGTCGCACTGCGTCGGCCTCTTCTTTGGGTGTCTTACCTGCGCAGGTAAGATTCTATTAAACAAGCGCTCCCCCTCACGTCTTGTTTTACGGCACGTTGCAAAAATACAAAATGGCAGCTCGGAATGTGAACTCTTGGAATATTTTGGACAGAAAGTAACTCATAACATGTCTACGGGGGATTTTTATGAAAAACAAGCTCGGCAGATTGAAAGAGGATAATTCAAGCTTGGACTGCAGCTGCAATGTTGGTGAGTTTAATGTCATTTAAGACAAGCAGATCACAAACCAAAAGATGAATAGGAAGTGGATGGAGCTTGTTGCAACTCTAGATTCAACCCATTGTAAAAAAATCTAGAGTTGCAAATTGCGGCTAAGTGGCAGGTAGCAGCACACAGAAGAACAGAGTGCCTACCTTTAGTTATCTTCTTACTTGATCGGGTCTCCCTATAGCAGCTCTCTGTTAAACAGAAAATCTTCAGGAGAGAGTACTCACACAGGATTCAAGTAAAATTGGAAGTGATAAAAAAAAATCCAAATTAAAAAGAACCTAAATTGTAATTGTTTGCCAAAGTTATTATTACTTTAATTAGTTAGTGCAATCTGAATTGATTCAAGGAACGGCCAAAGCTTTTACATGTGTAGTGGCAAAAAATAATGATGCACTATAGTACTCTTTATTATCGACCCCACGGCCACACCCATACCACACTGGCCGATCTCAACTCAACCATAACAATGGTTACATTACACCCAATATGTGTCCCTATAGAATCTGGTCCCTGTCCCTTATTGCTCCTTCCTGTTTGTCATGTGATGTCTAACTAACCAATACACACAAGACACAACGTGTGTGTGTGTGTGTGTGTGTGTGTGTGTGTGTGTGTGTGTGTGTGTGTGTGTGTGTGTGTGTGTGTGTGTGTGTGTGTGTGTGTGTGTGTGTGTGTGTGTGTGTGTGTGTGTGTGTGTGTGTGTGTGTGTGTGTGTGTGTGTGTGTGTGTGTGTGTGTGTGTGTGTGTGTGTGTGTGTGTGTGTGTGTGTGTGTGTGTGTGTTAATTAATGAAAGTTGCACTAATATGCCCGTTCTACCACATTCTACCACAACACACAAACTGCATAGTGTGCCGCGCCTATGCCTCGGCCAAAGTCAAACCACAACAGAAACAAAATCTGCTCTGCTATGAAAAATCTGCTCTGCTATCTTTTTATTATTATTATTATTATTATTATTATTATTATTATTATTATTATTATTATTATTATTATTATTATTATTATTATTATTTTGTAATTATGTATGCATGTATTTATTATATTATTTATTTTTATTTCCTCCAGAATGTTTTTCCGACTATCCTTGGGATTGTGGGTGGGGGGAGGGTGGGATAGGGGATGGAGTTGTCTGTTTAATACTTGCCCCATGTTACAAAAAACCCCATGTTACAAAAAACCTGAATAAAAAGATTTTGAAAAGAAAGAAAGTTGCACTAATATTTTAGAAATAGGTCAACAATACAAATTACGTTAGTTTTGTGGATTCATTTACTTTTACTGCGTGGCCCCCAGTGCCCCCCAAAAAATGACCGGAACTACTTAATATTTCACCGAAAACAGAGCAGAATTAATACAGTTGCAGTACCAATTATATTTTCATGGTTAATTAATCGCATGGAAAACGAATACGTAAAGATGCTTTGTTATCATATCTTTGTCTCTGCCAGGACTGTACCATCTGCATGGAAAGGCTGGTTATGTCATCAGGCTATGAAGGTGTCTTGCAGCACAAAGGCATCAAGCCAGAGCTGGTGGGCAAGCTTGGCAAGTGTGGTCACATGTACCATCTGCTGTGCCTGGTCGCCATGTACAACAATGGCAATAAGGTAGATACAAGCTTTTGAGCCAGACATTGTTATCGTGTCATTACATTTATTACAAGACTTGCCGTTTGATTGGAGTAGTTGGCACTGGCCTCTCCTGGCTCTGAGTGATGTTGTAATATTGATCAGGTCCAAATCTCAGCATTTCCTGTAAAGTGTAACCGTAGGAGCCAGGATACCAGCCATTGGCAACTATAAACGTTATCATCCACCTATATTTAAAACTTGATGGGAACACATTAAGGGAGAGTCCAATTTTGACAACAACAACAAAAAACAACACAGTAACAAAATGTGATTTAAAAAGGTCCAGATTGCTGCACACTTCATTTGGATACAGACATTGCTTCCATAGCCAAATATGTTACTCACATTTGATGCATGAATTATGATAACCTAAGTCAGGAATGTTTTTATTTGTTTTTAGACAAGAAAAAAAGATTACATGTAGGGTTTCCTACTATAGAAGGAATGGATTCCTGAGCTGCATGTTTACATTTTGTCAGCCACCTTGGATGTTGACAAAATGATGTTGTAGTTACAATGGCTGGCCAGTGGGGGTGATGCTGATGCTTTAGCTATAGTGTCCACTCCACTGTGGTGGCACTGGTGGCTGATGTGAAAACCCATTCACAAAAATATCATTTTATTAACAGTATTCTCATCAAGAGTTTGGGAAACAGTAACAGATGAAACTTCTGAGAACATGGAAACCATCTGAAGCAAATCTGAAATGAACCACGGAAATGGGATTTATGGATCCAATACAATCTTAATCCTAATTTATTTACGCTTTAGACAAAAGTTAGTGAGGTATTTTCAGCGAATACATTATAAATACAGTATAATGTATACGGTATTGTAGACAAATCATTGTATTTCTTTCTTAAAGGATGGCAGTCTTCAGTGCCCAACATGCAAAGCAATCTATGGGGAGAAAACAGGCACCCAGCCCCCTGGGAAGATGGAGTACCATGTCATTCCCCACTGCCTGCCTGGCTACCCAGAGTCCAAGACCATCCGTATTGTCTATGACATTCCTGCGGGTATCCAGGTTAGTACTGCCTTGCCTCCATAAACGAGGCTTGGTGAAACCTAGCATATTGCTAGGCCATGTACAGGCAATGTGTGAAATTGTGGTCAATTTGTTAGACTAGAGGGTTAGTCAGTGGTAGTACAGTGAATGCCTGGATATCAAATATTCATTTGCAATATTCTGTCATCGCCCTACTGCATGCATTCCATGTCTCTCTCCATTTGTCACTGTATCAATAAAGCCGGTTAAATGAAAAATCTCTACAAAGGAAAAGTCTTGAAGGATGATAGATTGGCCAACCAATGATTTAACTTCATCATTCAGTCAGTCGGTCTGTCTAAGAGATACATTATCTCTAGAGCTGGCTGGTCTGGCCAAAAATAAACAATACTGTTTTCTCTAAACCTCCTCTGGTAAATCCATAACCTCACTGCCACAGTTGCTAAATAGATTATTTCCTTTATCTGTGAATTGTAGGGACAACAAGGAGGTGTTCTGGTGACACTATATCAATGTAGGCCGCTACAGCATGAATGTGACAGTATTAATTGATGAATTCATCAGTATTAATGCTTTATTGCATTCATACAACAAACATGTAGCAAAATACAAATGGCAATGACCACATAATCTCCTTGAAGAGAATAGAGATCACAGCTTCCTCTCTGTGCACTGAAAGAGGCAGGAAGTGGGCAGATGAGAGAGAAAGAGCTGCATATTTCATCTTGACATGCAGAGCCAAGATTTAATAAAGTCAATAAAGTGACCTTTTATACCAGAGGAGCTGGTTTAGACTCCCAGGGGAGGGGACAGACGGCTGTGGCAGTCTGACTACTCAACAGTGCAGCACAGCAGGACCCTAGGACATTTGAACTGGTCTCCCCTCTCTCCCTTTATTGTATTATATTTAGTTGTCTCCGCCAGGCCGAAGGCATGGCCGAGACTATGTTCGCCCCCTCTCCGTTCGTCCTTCCGTCCATCCGTACCATTGGACTGATCAGTGTGAAACTTTGCACGCACACTCCCTAGATAGAGGCCAAGGAAAAACCTTTTATAGCGCCACTATCACGCACATCGTTACACATTATCTCTGTAGTCATGTGATCAAGACGGATCTGTCAGATTTTTCATATACTGTACATCCTGATTGGCTAGGTTCAAAATTCCTCAAATTATGAACGATTCGGAATCCGATTGCCGTGAAACTTCCCATTGACATGTTATTGCGCCACCAGGAGGCCGTTTTTTTTTAATGTTTTTTTGCGGCTTTCGCCTTTATTTTTTGGTGGGACAGCCAGTAGGCTGACAGGAAATGGGGGAGAGAGATGGGGGGGTGACATGCAGTGAAGGCCGTCGGGATCTGGAGTCAAACCCACGGCACACTGCCAGACTCGGGCTACCGGCCAAGGTGCCTGGACCGCTGAGCCACGGCCCAGGCCAGGAGGCCGTTTCTTTGCCAAAAACAATAGAGGGTATGCACGTGACATCATCATCAAACCCGGACGTTATGCAGGAATGCCCAGTGAGTGGCAAAAAACTACTTTCTGGCCTTGACATGCAGCCCATGAATCCAAACAGAAGTCCTATCTGATTGCATTAAACAAACATTAAACAATGTTAAACTCACTTTGCCTGTTGCTTTTCCACTCGATTTGCCACTTCACTTTAAGCATGCGCATACCCTCTATTTTGCTATTACTGCTACAGATTTTTTTATACTCATGTCATCAAGACAGACCTGTTTGATTTTTCATATTTCATGCTGTTTGGCCAAGATTGACTTCAACTACCTGGCCTATAGGAGCACATTTTTCTAGTCCCGTTTAGTTTTTCCATTTTTTCTCTTTGTCTTTCTACTCTGCTGTCTATTATTATTCTCTGTCTCTCTCATCCCCCCACACCCACACACTACCTACAATCATATTTTGTAATGCATTGATTCCATAAATTAATCATTCCATAAAATGTGTGCATCATCGATCGTCGATGCACACATTTTCACATCCATACTATAAATATACATATTATCACAATAAATATAATCCTCCAGGAGGTTTTATTCTGTGTGATCCAGGAAGAACTGACATCCCTCCAGAGAGCACTGTGACAGTACAACAGGGTATGAGATTTAAGTCAGGATTGTCAAGGAGTTAGTACAATTAATAACCAAGCCAAATAACGCCAAAGCTCCACCTACTGTGTTGTATTGCGTTTGGACGGCTTAAAAAATGTAACCGTGGAGAATGGGAGCGAATGCAGTGCAATGCAATGTCGGCAGTGGAGCACCCTTCATAAAAGGGAACATTCCCTGCGTTGACGTGACGCCGACACAGTGCAAGTGGAGCTTCGGCGTAAAACAAATGTGCAGAACTTTGCCTTTGTGACATTGGTGCAGAAACATATTGATAAATTACAATCAGATTCAAAGTATTCAGTGTAATTAGTTAATGGATGTAGAAGGATTTGTCTTGATGAAATTGGTCGGTGCATAGACATATTGACTAACTCTAGTCTAGTGTCATGGACCAGCTGACACACCAGACACACAGAGGGTCCCAAATTTGACCCCAAATTTACGTCATCTTGTCCCCACACGTTTCATATTTGTCATCGACAATGAAAGGAGAAATTAGGTCAAATGTCTGCCAAATACGACCAGTATGAGATGATGCATGATGATGTACGATGATAAGAGTGCCCCTCACTTCGATTGATTTTTTTGTTCCTATTTCCTATAGACCACTGAACACCCCAACCCAGGCAAGAGGTTCAGTGCTAGAGGCTTCCCTCGACACTGCTACCTACCTGACAATGACAAAGGCAGAAAGGTAAGTGTAACAGGGCGACGCCACCTAGGGTATTGCGGCCTAAGGAATAGTTTTTAATTAATCCAATAGTCAAGAAATCCTCAAATTTTCTAATAGGATATCATAGGATTGCAAAAATACTATTAGAATCCTATAGGATTTTCCAAAGTTCCAATAGAATTCTATAGGATTCTATTGGAACTTTGGAAATGTTGGATTATGAACATTTTAAAATGATCCAATATAATTTCTATAGGATTATGAAATTCCTATAAAAATCGTATAGGATTTTCTCATTTTCTAATAGAATCCTATAAGATTACGAAAATATTATTAGGATCCTATAGGATTGCAAAAATCCTATTAGAATCCTATAGGATTTTCCAAAGTTGGAATGCTCTACCAACAGCCCTGAAAGCTTTAACTTCCCGATTAAGGTGTAAGGCTGACCTAAAAACATGGCTCCACGACCATTCAAATGTCACTATCATACAGTAAAGTTTTATTCATTAAAATAAATCCCAGATTGGCCCGGACAGCTGTCCAGGTACCTAGTCTCAATGTAGCCTGACAGCGCGTTGCTGGTTGGAGTCCCGATCCCAGCGGCCTTTTCTGCATGCCACTCCCCATCTCTCTCTCTCTACCCATTTCCTGTCAAACTACTGTACTATCAATAAAAGTTTGAATGCAATATTCTATGCATGATTTATATCAGTGGTTCTTAGTTATGTTGTGAAGTGAGGTGTACTATGCCTGGGGTGACTCCAGGCACACCTTGAGATTTTGCTGAAGTGCTACAGAAGTCAATGTCGACTGAAATGATTACCTGCACTTTATTAATATTCAGCTTTATGAGCTTTTAATCCAATGGCTCCCCTAAGGTAAAATTATTTGAGCTGAGTTCAGCTGCTCAGTGCATTCTGAAAACTAAAACATATGTTGCTGTGTTGTTTAGCAAGATGGATCTAACTGTTATATGCACATTTATTTTTCAAATGAAATGCTTATTAAATCTGTGACTTAGGGTTAGGGTTATTTATGTTATTCTGAATCACGGTTGAATCCATTTTCGGATCACTTCGAAGGGAGACAGCGTTCCTTCTAGTGTGTAGCTTCTAATTTAGTTTGTTGTCAGCTGTGAGCAGAGCACTCGGTTTGTAGCGCAGAGACATCAAAGCCTCCTGCTTGCTTGGCCTCGCGCCGAAAAACGAAATTTCAATCCGATTGATTCTCCGATCGTACTGAAACATAACATGTACAGTATATGACCACCACATAGTTTTATTGTTTGCTCTGAAGAAAATCTGATTTGTGTCACAGAAATGTTTTGTCATCATCAATCATTGCGGATCATGTGTGCCTTCAGGTTCTGAAACTTCTGATCATGGCCTGGGATCGCCGCCTCATCTTCACCATTGGCACATCCAGCACCACGGGCGAGTCGGACACAGTGGTGTGGAACGAAGTCCACCACAAGACAGAGTTCGGCTCCAACCTGACCGGTCACGGCTACCCGGACCCCAAATATCTGGACAATGTGCTGACCGAGCTGTCTGCCCAGGGAGTGGGTGAGGATAAACTGAAGGACTGACTGACTGCCTGGCTGACAGACTAACTGACTGGCCTGTTGACTGGAGATGGTATGAAGCTGTGGAGCTCCACACCCACTGTCCCTAACATCTGCCTCTAATGCAGAGGTCGCTCTGCATGACAGGCGAGAGCGGTCTGACATTCTGCTTAAACCCAAAACAACAGACTCTGCAGATACAGTATGTCATGTGGACAGTAACAGCGATGGATGGAAAGAAAAAGTCATGGGGTTTTCAATTAATTATTTGGTTTTAGTAGTGCCGTTTCTTTGCATTTACATAGAAACCTACTGTAAGCCCCCCCCCCCCACCACCACTACCACCACTGTCTCTCTCCATCAATGCCTTGAACATTGATGTTTTTGCTAAATGTTCTTATAGGGTAGAGGAATGTGAAAGCATGGTGAGAAATGTTGTTTGTGGCATTACCTGTGGGTACATACTGTATAGTCTGCATAAACCCCGTTCAGAGTGCATGCAGTCAGAACCCTTTCCTCTGCTTTAGGGGTGTTAATGGTGTGCCCGTGTCACAGGGAAGGGACAAGTGCAACTGACTTGGTCCACACCAGTGCTGCAAAATGGATTGAAATTGAAAGCGTACCTGAAAGTTGTAGGAGGATTGTATCTTGAAATACTTCCAGATATGTAATATTTAATTAAAAGTGTCAGGGCACTTGCATTGTCAGTCAACAATTTCCCTGGCTTGTGTGTAGAAAATGTTTGGAGTTTAGTAATCAAGAATTGACTGGAATACTTGTTGGTTTACCTGTATCTTTCTCTAAATGACTTGATTAGTGTGCCATTTGATGGACAGATCCTTGGATTTTGAATTAGTAATCAGTGTGAGTTGAGTGGATATAGTCATTTGACTTTAGGTCTGTATCACTGGCTGGCCATTGTGCCATGTTCAGTATACCTGATGCCATTGTTCAATGTTCAATGACTGTGTAAAGTCAAAGATGTATTATTGTACTGCATGTGCTAGGTTTGCAGAGAACTGAAGGAGATTAAATATTAGTGTTTGGAGGCAAGCGTATGTTTTATGGCTAACCTTGTCGGCTGCCTTTGAAAGGAAACATGAAAAAGGTTAAACAAGCATCTTACCAATCAGTTTGATGCTTGTTGAAAAACTGGTGGAACTGGAAAGAGCTGAGGCAGTGAAAGGGGATTTGCTGCCCTCCAAGGTTAAACTCATTTGTTTTGTTGACACATTGACGACTCTGACCTCTGTTAAAGTCTGCCTTATTATTCTCCCATTGAAAGAAGCTGAGGCGTTGGGTATGATCTATCACGCTCACCATACATCGGGCGTTGAGCTGTGTGCATACGCATGCTCTGTGGCATTTATATGCCACCAGTTTAAGTCCTTGAACAGAAAAGCTGAACATGCTTGTCAGAGAGAGCAACATCCTCCCTTCTCAAAGACCAACCATGTCCCCCTCAGAGAGCCATCTTAGCCACAGCTGTCCTCATGCTTGCCTGTGATCTACAAGCCACTGGTGGGCTTGTTCTGCATAACATGCTGCGTTGGGCCTTCAGTGCGGATTGTTGGTGCAGCTTTGGACAGATACCCATCCTTCTCTCTGTGATCTCACTGCAGGTTATCAGATCCAAGCTTGATTTATATCTCTCCATTTATCTATCTGTCTGTCTGTCTGTCTGTCTGTCTGTCCGTCCGTCCACCCCCTTCCCACCCCTCCAGCAGCAGCAGCAGATGGGCTCTGGGTAAAAATAAATCATGGGAATGGTGTTCCAGAATGTAGATGGATGTTTCAACATCCTTAGCCCTCACACCCCTCCAGATTATATGCCTTTTAACTGAATTATGTTTTTCTTCTCAAGGTTTCCTCACTGGGAGGCTTGTGATAATTATTTGCCTCTATAATTCATCATCAATGTGTATGTTCTATGTTAATGAGGAGAGATGTTGGCATTCCAAAGGACATTGAAAGTTTATAGCGTAGGCGGCTAGGCGCCCACTTGTGGGTTGTGGGTGTTGAATATTTGGGACTGAATCATAGTCTTCCGTAGCACTTTGAGGCAAGCAGTTTTCTTTAATCAGTCCTTTCATTTTTAGGAAAAATGTCTTCTGTCGTATTGACAACATCTGATGTTTTGCTTTATTAAGTTGATGTTTATAAAAATGGCTTGTAATGCTTTGGCAAATATATACAATGTACATTTGCAGATGTGATATACCTTTAAATTCAAGCTCAATTTGAGTCTATGGTGTTAGTTTAATTTATTTTTATACTCTTATATATTAGAAAATATAATGACATCAACTTTCCCACATATCTAAACACAGGCACATATTAACATGAATACATACAAATCTGGCAAATACTCATTTGTCAGTATTGTCAGGGACTGTTCCCAAATATGTATGACATGTTATGGATGTCTTATATTACCAGTAGTCTTAGCGTATGCTGCTGTCGTTACCTTAATGTAGAATCTGTGTAGTTGATCCCCCGAGGGGTGCCAATAAGTACAGTAAGTGTGTCTTTATTATTGTTTGGGGGAGCTTTAGCAGCATGAATAGATGGCCCTCCCTCTAGGCCATTATATATTTTTTTATTTGTTCAGAAGAACCACAGAGTGGATGCAGTCAACGATCTCTGTTCTCTGAAGTTGAAAACGGAAGACAAGGGTCAATAGTATTTGTGATGTGTTTCTAATCTATATCCACTTGAACCCCAGTGTCCCCTATTCTGAGAATGTCATAATAGATGAACATTTGGTGAAAATAGGCAAACAAACATTCTACAAAAATGGCAGACCTACTTAAGCTCACGACACGTTGCAACATCTTGTGAGCTTGTAGTTCGGCTATTCTGATTAACCCATTCTGGGCGGGAACCCCTTTTGGTGGAAAATAGCAGATCTATACAAGCTCATAGCGTGCCACCGAGTGGCACGCTATGAGCTTGTAGGTCTGCTATTTGTTTTTAATCGTGAAAAGTGGATTTAGAAGATTTTTTTAATTTTAATTTTTAAGAGATGTTGTGTAGAGGGGGAAAAAAGGAGGGGACCAAGTGGGTGTCACAATGAGGACAAATTCAAATATTATCAGCTCAGTTGGCGATCATAGGCAAATCTACCGAATTGACATTCAAGCAGGGGGAGGCAGTGTCTCAGGAGTCATTTGGGAGCCATTTGGGAACTAGAAGGTTTACTGTTTGATCCCCAGCCCGTGCTCACTTATTAGTGCCAAAGGCTAGTAGGTGATTACGCCATTTTTAAGTGGTGTTCGAATGTGTAGCAAGAAATATTATACCCTATATAGTGGACTCATCTTTATGATTGATTGATTGATTGATTGATTGAAAAAGAGAAATTCAAGTAATACAATGCATTCACTGAAATTCCAAGGATAAGAAAGCACAATATAACTTTGAGGTCCATTGTGGTTCTTAACAAAGAACAGACATTGATCCCTAAGTATGTTTTATCCCACAATGCATCATAAAAAACATTGGGTACAAACGATGGTCACTAAAACTACACTATACCATATGGTTGCTAGTAGGTGCTTTTAGCATTGTGCCGGGAAAGAAATGCTGATGTATATTTGGCACGCAACAGCAATGACATCAGTAATGTCAAGTAATATCTGAAATATTTTTTGCAGATGAGTTCACTGTATAGTGTATACTAGTCTACAGAACTCCCTACACCATAGGGAGTAGGGAGTAGTCAATGAGAGAATGATTTTGGACACAGACAAAGGGTCCTTGAGCAAGACATGGTACCACCACTCCTTCCCAGATGCTGTTTAATATTTCTAGCAAACTGTTCCTAATAGTTAGAAAGGGTTGTAGAGGACACATTTCCAGGTACGTGCAAATGTACTTGGCCAACAAGTAAAGGGGACACAATAGTAATACACATTTATTATTTATTAAATACTGTCTACTTTACAGTTGTCTAAACTTGCTGGCAGTCATTGTACTGTCCTCTGCAACAACTCCCACCCATCTGGCACCCAAGGACCATAAAACAAATCATTTAAAATAATTGGATTTTGCAACTGCTATTTGGCCCAGGTCTTGACAACAGTGGTCATTTTGCCTGTTCCATTTCAAGTTTTCTCCTTCACAGCTTTTTGACACCCTTTATATGGGAGAGCTCGAAAGAATGCTTCCAGTCTATCAGGGAATTTTCCATTTTCAAAAATATACTTGTACAAATGCAATTTCTTTTCTTTTTCTTCACTTCTCATGTTTTGATGTAGTGGGATGAATGGAGTACTCCATGGTGCCGGCCCGTTGGACTTTTCAGGTGTGTACAGGGACTAAATATACAGCAGAGTTCTCTTCGCTTGGTGGTTCAAAGAAGAGGAATGGTGTTTATGCAATTTAATGTTGAGTGAGAGAACTAATAATTTATGTGTAGCAAGAAAGGGTGCTTTTGGGGAGGGGGGTGACAATTGGGGTGTTTTCTTCATGGGGCGCCTATACCTCTCAGTTTCTAAACAAAGGGGAAGTGATCCAAGGCTGTTCAAAGGCTTTATATTAGAAGACAGTAAGACACACATATATATATTTTTGATGTCTTTTTGGGGAGAAAAAAAAGACTGTCTTCAAATTGACACTCACATGCCACATTGTTATATTGTGCTTGTGATATGTTCCGTACTATTTTCCATAGCATAATTTCATTAGAAGTGGAATGTGGGACAAAATCAACAAGGTGTACTTCCATATAAAGGATTTACTTTACTGTTGTATTCTTATATAGTCTCCAATACATACCACCTATCTTTCTACAACAATACACTTTACATTATATTTTGCAGACATGTCTGTCTGTACATGCACGTGTGTGCATTATGAGCATATACATGTGCAAGTGCTGATCTTGCCTCCAGTAACAAAATGTTATGTTCCCATGTCCTTCAAAGATACAGTAAGGTTCTCCTAGAGGCGCATGTTAACCAAGATATGAGGAAGTCTATTGCATAGCCTGTGTTTGAAAGACAACAAATGCAGTCTCGTCTTTTGATTAACACTTTGGTTCGCCTCATACTTAATTTAATTATAGAAGATTTCTCACTTTATGAAATTTCATTTCAAGAGAAGGGGGATGCGACAGCGTTTTGCTGCCCTCCTTGCTCTTTTGGTTTCATGTTAAATCATCTTGAATGTTTTGCATTTTTAAGTGCCCATTTGCATTGACGTTGTGAGGTCACAATTTTGTAGTTTACCTTTCCATTTCTCTTTAGCAATGTCTACATATTGCTATTTACAAATGGTCCACAAAGAGGATTGAGATCAAACTACAAGAAAGATAGAGACATTGATTAAACTATAAAGGGCTTCTTAATCTATCGGTCTTTATTGAATTGTGATGACCTTGTTGCATGTTTGTGTGTTTCTCGTGGAAAAATAAATGTGCCCTCAAAAAGGGGTTAGTTTGTTTGACCTTTTTTGTCTCCTTGGTGTTCCTTCTCGCCTTTCCAGCAGTCTCCCTTCCCTTAATGCCACCATTTCCTTCTCCCCAGGCAGCCCTGTGCTCTGCACCTCGTTATATGGATATAAATGAGCTTTGCCCAGGCTGTGGCGGAGTGCAGCGCAAAACAGTTCTGCCTGGTAGTAAATTTGCTTTATGGTCATTTTCTGTCACTGGCTGCTGAATGTTGGTGCTGTGTTAAGGAGATGTGGTTTAAGATTCCATGCAAGGCGCTCCAGCGCATACTAAATACTGTTCCAATCCAAGGGCCCTGCAAGTGGAACAGGGAAGAGAACATGGGCCTGTCATAGAGTGCCTGTCACAGGCTGGAGCCTTCTGTGCTCAAGTAGCACATGAGGACCACCAGACACCTCCCAGCTCTTGACACCCCCTCCAAAAACAAAAACGTCCCACCTCTCTTTATCGCCCACCACAAAAACGACAGTCTTAACGAGGGTGGCTCTGCTGCCCCACAGCAGGCAGGTCTCATTAGCATTTTAATAAGGTTTGAAGGAGCACAATGCTGCCAACACATTCTCATGCACTTAAATATGCATCCAATATGAAAGACGATGCATGACGTCACGAAGCCGTTTCTTGTGCCTCTCATTTGCCACGATTTATTGTCCTGTGGGACCACAAAGTCCTCTGGTCACAGAGATTACATTAAAACCTTCTTTTGAAAGGAAAAGGAGCTCCATGGTAGTCATGGTGGTACAGGGCTAATGACATTCCCAGGGTATCCACGTGAAAGATATTGGCCACTGAGAGACAGTGCTTTTTTAACCACTAAACCATACTGTATATGTATACTAGTTGCTTAGGGTCCCACCTGGTTCTATTCTAGACCCTCAAGTAATTATTTTTGACCAATTATTTCACAGTTTAGTCGTTATGCAAATTAATTTCTCCCATTGCTTGTCAGTGCTGTGGTACCCTATCTGCTCACCTGCTAGGCCCCACCAGGAGGATGTACATTAGCACATCCATCTGACTCCATCCATTTAACATCCCCCCTAAATTTACCCACAGATACATTTTGATTTAACCACTTAATCCCCATTTATTGTCTCCACCAGGCCGAAGGCATGTGGGGAGAGTATGTTTTGCACTCCGTCCGTCCGCGTGTGTGTCCGTGTGTGTGTCCGTGAACAGCTAATCTCGGCCACCGTTAACCCGGTCGATGCCATATTTTGCACACACACTCCCTGGATGCCAACCATGAACCTCTGCCCCAAACTTTCCAGAACGACCTGTTATAGCGCCACCAGGAGGCCGCTTTGTGCAAAACAAGTTTTTCAATGCCATATTTTGCACACACACTCCCTGGATGCCAACCATGAACCTCTGCCCCAAACTTTCCAGAACGGCCTGTTATAGCGCCACCAGGAGGCCGCTTTGTGCAAAACAAGTTTTTGCACAGTACACCTACAGATTTTGTCCAAACATCACGCAAATTGGTACACAGTCTCTCTAGAGCCAGTCAACGAAACGGGTCTTTCAGATTTATCAGACTCCATCCTGATTGGTTAAGATTGGCTTCCAAAGTTCACAGGAGTGCTCAGTTTCAAACAAAATGCTGCAAATCATGAACACATCGCGTGATTTCCGTGAAATTGTGCACCCACATTCCCACTAGGCCGAGGACGAAATGCCACATGAACAATTTCAACTCAGCCTCAAGGTGGCGCTATAACTGGCCGAAAAGTGTTTTTACCTCTAACTGCACGGATCTGTGGATAACCTGGTGGAGACCTGTGCCCGGAAGGGCACTTTTTCTAGTTGAATAGTGTTTTGGTTTTCTATGCATTTATTTCTTCAATTTATTTAAAATTTTTAATCTTCTGAATTGCATTAGTTTTTTACTCGCAGTTGCAACCCATAAACAATAAACATGGGTCCTGGCTCATCATTTGGGAAACGCTGCTATACTTCACAGAGCTCGTACGGTAGAATTGTGGTCACATGTGGAGACGGGTTCGAATCCCAGGTAAGACAATAAAGACATGAAAGTAATGGATTGCAGGTTTAACAATGACACATCATTACGAATGTCATTTGTGTTGTTATGGGAAGAAGCAGGGAAGGCATTTATAGCAAGGGGGCTGAGCTGGGGGAGGGGGGCAAGGGAGCGTGCAAAATGAGTTATTTAGCATGCAAGTTAACGCAGCATGTACATACACATACTACAAAGACAGTGTTCTATTTCACCAACATGCAGTGTGATGGATTTTGTTACCTGTATTGGAAATTAAAGAGCCTGTGTATTATGCAAATCATAGAGGATTGACAGTCAATATGACACCCACACATTTTAACACGCACAGATGTTAACATCCCATTTCTGCACAGCGGCAGAAGCAGCAATACAAAAATAATGTACGTCTTGGGAGAAAGTGCCTTCCCTTTCCCCATTCGTTTATCCAACCGGGCAACAATCAAATGAGTTTGCAAACACGTTCTCCAGTTCAAAAGTTAACAGAGGTGCAACCATTAAACAGGTTTCTGTGTCACGCACAGTGACATATATATATATATATATATATATATATATCTCACACCCCTGTCTCAGGCGAGGGTCTTATGAACATAAAGGATGGCAAGGCAACACAGTTGGGCAGAGTTTAACAATGTTTATTTTCCCCAGGTGCATATAAGTGACATAACAAAATACACAGGAGACTGAAATATCTGTAATAGAAAACAAAATGTATTCAAACACAAGTACATATTATATACATAAATTAAATAAAGATAAAGTAATCAATCATCAAATCAACCACCATTATATAATGTATTATGAGTATTATAAATCAGGCCTTTTAATATAAAGCAAATCAAACACCATTATAATAAATCAATGCAAAAATGCATTTTTCAACCATAGTTATAAAAATGAATCAAAACGTCACCTCCTCAGAGACACCACCTTGTCCAACACCAGCAGACAGCAGACTGGAATAACAATTCTCTGCAGCTATATACCCCCCATGGCCCCTCCCACCTGACAGGACAAATTGATAGGGGTTAACATGATCCACAACATGTCACATCTGCTTGTGTTTGGCACAAAACACATTTCAATTAATTTAAGCTTGTAGATCTTTTCTTTCTCAAGTCTATAGTCTTCTAAGGTCCTCTTTTAGAGTCCAGTGTCCCTCTGTGACAAATAATCCTCCCTATCCACAGACAGGAGTTGGTTTGGCCCAATTAGTGGCAGTGCTCAGCTGTGCTTCCACCTATTTAAGTTTGATGGCCGAACAGAGATATACAGGGGATTTGTTTGTTTTGTTTGTCCATACCCTACCTAACCAGTGCGTGCTACTGACAGGCATGCAATGAGCAAAACATGAACAGTGACAATATACATACCCCCCCCCCCCCCACACACACACACACACACACACACACACACATATATATATAGAGGAAGACATCAACACAAGACAGATTTGAGCGGATACAAGAATTTACTGAATAACAGTGTTCACAGTAACAATCCACTTTGAACAAGCCATCCGTAGTAAGGCAAAGTAAAGCACAGGCATTTCTTTCTTTCACAATATCAGCCTTCATTCAGACAATCAAACGTTCACAAACCGATCAATGTTTGCTTCAGTTTTAAGTGGAGAAATACAACCCTACGGTATGTGTTCTAAAATAAGTGGATGGCCAAGCAATTAAGTGATATTTGGAACACACTTAATACAATATTCCATCGGCTAATGGCTATGATATATTGATTGTCATTATATCTGTCTCCAATATAAACGTTCACATAAGGCAGTAAGGATGTGTGTTCCTTAGTTACTAATACCTCATTGGACATCCTCTACAGTAAAAACAACAGTAAGTAAAATGGTGTTGGTTAGATCAATATTGTCGATTATGATTGTGATTGAGATAACCCCTATCCCAGTCAGCTACGCAGGGAAATTCTCTGAATTAAACTCTCAGTGTACAAATGTAACCAAAAGGGTCCATTGGGTCCATTGTACACACTCACAAGTATTTAAGTATATTAAATTTGGATACATTAACGCTGAGGATTTTATTATGTAGAGGCGATCTATCTTTGAAAGATGGTGAAATGTTCTTTTGTACAGTATGTGACTTTACAAGCACACATCCTAATAAGAAGAAGAAGAAGACTAATATGGTGATAGCTAAAAAAAGAAAAATTCAGATTCTACAATGAAAAGAATAACAGTTTGGCATCTCCAACTTACAATATACTTTCTAAGCCCATTTTAATGGCACTAGTATCTCAGTATAAACATAAATGTAAAGTATTAAAAAAGCATCTGTTTGGTAATTGGTACATGCTCTGTATTATTATAAACTTGGTAAATCTTGTACACATAGGGGTGTTATTCCTATCAGGTAAATATTACCCATAGCAATGTCAGAATGCCTACAGTAAACAGTATTTCCTCAGTTGCAACAGAATTGTCAGTTGGCTTACTGTAAAATATTTCTTTAGAACCAAAATTACATGTTGAAACCCACGGGCAATAGCACCAAACAAAAGCATTAACTCTTTATATAAAAAGCCCATGGCAACAACTAAAACAATGTTTAACTATTAAATATAGCCTCCATTACAGGCTAAATAATATCATGGCATGTGGTCCATTATTAAAAAGAAAAAAACATTTACGAAGGTATCACCCAGGATATATACACAGTAACATGACCTATGCACATATCGTCATTGCTACATTGTGGCTGTAGTGGCAAATTAATAGACCACTATTTCAATACAAAACATCAATAAACGTCAATAAAAGCAATATCAAAATGGCATACATTCAGGTACTGTAGATTGCACTACAACAAACTGGTTGCATAAAATATTTTTGACCAAATTCCTGTATAATATCTAAAAAATATATAAAAAGCTTCATTCTTTCTGTTTCACATTTCACAACAAGCGGATGCAGGACTTGCAGGATGTTTGCTTGTTACAGGTACATCAAAAATAAATCAAATCCGACCAGAAAAAAACATTCAGCAATACTTTTTTCACCTCCGAAGTACCTCCACTGAGTGTCTCCACTGATAGATGGCGGTACACTCAAAGAACACACCATTTTTCAGACACATCCTTCAAGGACTGGAAGGACTCTCATGATGTGAATCCCTTCTATTTAATTACATTAAAAGAGAACACTGTGCCTTCCTTAAGGATGATATATACATTGTTGCAGCACGGTGTTGCTCACCGAAAATCTGTTGTTAATTCTTAGGTATAAATTTGGCTTTATGGTCCAAGTGTGGATCCTAAAGCTTGTTCCCAGGACCGGTATGATTCTAGGCCCTAGAATCTAGTACTGGGTCGGGAACCATTTGTGTCACGGACCAATTGTGTCACGGACCAATTGTTATGGGTCACGACTCGAGTACCTTTTAAAAACAATCTATATTATTAAAGAAATGTAAATAATTGTATACATTTTAAAACAAACAAATCTAAGAAAAATAAATACAAATAATTACGAAGTAGTGAAAATAGCCGATCTACAAGTTCGCAATGTGGGCAAACGTCTAAATTTGGCTCTTTTGGGTCTTGACCTGAACAGTTTGGGAACCACTAGATTCTACGGTGTCAGAATAAGACTGGTAGCTTCCTCTCTCTCCCTGCACTGGAAGCTGGCATGGGCCTTCTCCAGATCTTTGATTACACCTAGCAGGCGTGCGGCAACAGTCTGACTGGGTTTGAGCAGCTGGACACTGGACTCGGCTCCGTCTGGGACAGGGAGAAGCATCCAGTGGTCAGATACAGTCAGATACAGGTGTGTCCACATGAAAGGTTTAGAACTATGAATAACTAGAACTGCACTCTGTCGAGTGCATACTTGCTTGTTGCACACTAGTAGGCCATAAATGGCCAACTAGTGCGCAAGCAGAGCGCGCATGTACCAAATTGTGCCTGATCTGCTGGGACCAGAGTACGTGGTGTGTATCATTTAGAGCTAGTTATACATCAAATCTGTGCCCGGATTGCTGGACCAATGATGACGAAATGACCATATTTCTTACATACACACCACGTACTCTGGTCCCAGCAGATCAGGCACAATTTGGTAAATTATTTTTTATTGATTATGTATAAAGTATACGTATGACTAGCTCTAAATGATGACGTAAGAAATATATATAGTATATATATAGTATATAGGCATATACTATATATGTATACATATATACTCTATACTCTATACTCTATACTGTATAAAGTGTGTAGTTGTAAGTTGATTAGCGGTATTCTGTGATCGGCCTGGTCCAAAAACCGTGACAGCCGTTCCGCCATTTCAGGACCCCCCCAGAAAAACATCAAATCTGTGCCCGTATTGCTGGACCAATGATGACGAAATGACCATATTTCTTACGTCATCATTTAGAGCTAAATGATGACGTAAGAAATATATATAGTATATATATAGTATATAGGCATATACTATATATGTATACATATATACTCTATACTCTATACTGTATAAAGTGTGTAGTTGTAAGTTGATTAGCGGTATTCTGTGATCGGCCTGGTCCAAAAACCGTGACAGCCGTTCCGCCATTTCAGGACCCCCCCAGAAAAACATCAAATCTGTGCCCGTATTGCTGGACCAATGATGACGAAATGACCATATTTCTTACGTCATCATTTAGAGCTAGTCATACACGTATGTGTATGACTAGTTGAGTATGTATGACTAGCTCTAAATGATGACGTAAGAAATATGGTCATTTCGTCATCATTGGTCCAGCAATACGGGCACAGATTTGATGTTTTTCTGGGGGGGTCCTGAAATGGCGGAACGGCTGTCACGACAAATGGACCAGGCCGATCACATTACTTGCGCGCTCTGCTTGCGCAAGTAACAACAATCGATGGTCACTTAAAATGCAGGTTTATACACACACACACACACACACACACACACACACACACACACACACACACACACACACAGTATATAATATATATATAGCCTACTGTAAGATAGTATACATTTCAGTTCATGATGCTAATGTATGATTTATAATAATAATAATAATAATTTACAATACAGACAGACAGACAGACAGACAGACAGACAGACAGACAGACAGACAGACAGACAGACAGACAGACAGACAGAGACAGACAGACAGACACAGACAGACAGACAGACAGACAGACAGACAGACAGACAGACAGACAGACAGAAAGACAGACAGACAGACAGACAGACAGACAGACAGACAGACAGACAGACAGACAGAGACAGACAGACAGACAGACAGACAGACAGACAGACAGACAGAGACAGACAGACAGACAGACAGACAGACAGACAGACAGACAGACAGACAGACAGACAGACAGACAGACAGACAGACAGACAGACAGACAGACAGACAGACAGACAGAGGCTATTGCCTATTATAGTTCCCAAAAGGTATTCTCTTCTATTTCTGCCTTTAATCCTCTTACAGCAGCTGGTGGCTCACCTAGATGTATGGCAGAATTGATTCTCTTCTCTTCCTCTATAGCCATGTCAGGATCTGGCAGCTCCAGATATTTATTCCTACAGTTATCGGTAAAGAAAGAACATAAATCTTAAGATTACAGTCAGAACACTATCTGGAACCTGAATAATGGTTCAAATGTGTAAGGGCAGGATTGTTATGCATATTTCTTGCTGTTAAAAGATTAGATTGATATCGACTTGAAGCTCTGTCTGTAGTGTCAGGAAACATCATGCAGCAGAATGGCACATCTCTGTGTTGCAACAGAGACCTCTAGTGTCAAGTAAGCTAACTACATCCTGCTACACTGCTCTAAAAAAGCAAACAAGAGTTGTAACTTCTAACCGATTTAAAAAAATGTCAACAGTAATGAAGATGATTCCTAGCAATACTTATATGTTTATATATTACTCAGCTATAAACTATATAGGTGTCTGTAACCATTGTCAACGCTTAACAAACAACTACGGTCATTCTTTGTAGGGGAGTCTATCTCTTATCTCTCACTACAACCTGAGTTTGTCTCTGCCCTGGATGAGCTGCTTGTAGATGGTCTGAGTCTCTACATCTGGATCTAGTGGGTCACTCCAGTCTCCCAAGGTCACGGCGGAGTGGGTTCGACTGCACCCTGAAAATGAGTAAAGAATCACAATCACTTTCATCGTTCAAGTTGTGATTATGTGCAGATGATTTTTGACTTGTCATGAAGCAAGAAGAAGATTAGAGTCAAGATTACCAAGTAATGGACCAGTAATGGTAAATGTTATGCATTTCCTGTAGACAATTTGTAAAGTTTTACCATAAATAATGATTAAATAATACATTTTATTTATATTGCACTTTACATTTAAAATAAATCTCAACGTGCTACAATACAGGGTAAAGATAGGGATGGAAAAAAAGGAATAAAGGAGTTCTAAGGAGGAATATTATCCAATCACAGCTGAACACAAGCCACATGAAGGATAAATGGTCGAATGATGATGTCATTCAAGGCTAGGTTACAGTGCACAAATATCAGGATCCTATAAAAAGGTTTTTGCCTCCAGCGAGCATCTGACAACATCTGCTACCAACTCTTTGCCGACAAGTGCACAGTACAACAGTATGTGTGCTTTTGCTGTTGAGAGCTGGACAATATCATTGCAACTGTCAAATGTTCGGTTACCCAAATGTCCAGTTGAGTTACTGGTGTGTAATAATTCCCAGTGGTGGAAAGTAACTAAGTACATTTACTTAGGTACTGTACCTTAAGTACAGTTTTGAGTATTTGCACTTTACTTGAGTATTTACAATTTACAATACTCTTACTTCTCGGATCCAAATATTATTCTTTAACTCCACTACATTTATTTGAAAGCTTTATAGTTACTTAGAATATTATTACAAAACATACATTAACCACTTCAGCCCTATAGATTTAGTCCATTTGATAATAGCCAATCTACAAGCTCACAATGCGCTGTGAGCTTGTAGATCTGCTATTTTCAAATGATTTGAAAACTTAAAATGGGACATTATGCACAATGAGTACTTTTACTTTTGGTACTTTATGTACATTTTAATGACAATACTTACTTTTACGTAGTAAAGTACATTTTGAATTCCGGACTTTTACTTGTAACAGAGTATTTCTACATTGAAGTATTGATACTTTTACTTAACCCATTTTGCGCGGGAACCCATTTTGGTGTTAGCATCACGTTATGCTTTAGCTATTGAAAAATAGCAGATCTACAAGCTCATATCGCGCCACCGAGTGGCGCGATACGAGCTTGTAGGTCTGCCATTTTTGAAAAATCGAAGAACGACTGACATTTTTTTAATCTGATCTCAGGTCAGAATGGGTTCATCAGACCAGTGTGTGTCCAGTGGAAAACCTCGTATGAATCTGATCTCAGGTCAGAATGGGTTAAGTAAAGAATGTGAGTACTTGTTCGACCACTGTCAGTGTCAAGTCAAATGTCCAGTTGAGTTACTGGTGTGTAATAATAATTCCCCAGCCTCACCAGTGCGCTCTGCCTGCAGGCAGCAGGTCCATTTGCCACTGCGATGAGCCCCAGGGTGGAAGGAGGGCAGCATCCGTTCATTATCGATGCTGGCCTTCCTGACTGCTGACAGCCACTGGTTCAGCTCATTCACGTTCTACAAATACAAGCATGTCACAAAATGATACACGCTCTATCTATAGCCAAGTTAGATTGGTATAATCGTGCATTTACATAGCGTCTTTCTCCAAGGCACTGTACAGAGATTGTGCATTACATTCACACATTCACACACCGCTGCCGGAGGAAACCATGCAAGGCACCAACCTGCACATCGGGAGCAATTAGGGGTTCAGAGTCTTGCTCAAAGACACTGACTCTACCCATGAGTACGATTGATATATATCTTTTTAAATACTGGTAGGCTATGATAAATGTATGATCCAAAAGAAATCTTTATTTTTTATGTCTCAAAGTTAAATGTTGTATTTTGTATTCATGTAATATATTGCGACTCCATCAATCACAACAATATCTCTCATTTGGTTGTGGGGAATGCCTATATAAATCGATGTCATCGATTTATATTTTTTTAAGGGAATATTTCCAGAACCGTGCCTAAATTAATAAATATTGCACTTTAAAAAGTGTTAAAATATCCACATTCAAAACAAAGAATTGTGGCTGGTTGAAGACCAAGCAAGCTGCGGCATTCTGGATCAATTGGAGAGGCTTAAGTGTGCATGCCGGTAGTCAACTGAAAACAAGGCACTCGATGAAGAAAAAGTTAGACTTCCGTGACAAAACAGTATGTACAGCATATACTAAGTATACCGTATATATATTAAAATAAACAAATACATGATGCCAAAGGACGATTTTAATGGTTACTGGTGGTGGGGAGGGGAACTAGCTTTTCTGCATTCACCCAGCAGATGGCTGCTCAGATGAGTGCACGGAGGGGAGCTGTTAGGGGCTAAGTGTCTTGCTTAGGAATAGGAACACTTCAACACGCAAGCTGGGTGAGCCAAGGGTCAAACCGGCGACCTTCCAATTCCCGGACAGCCTCCTTACCCATTTGGCTACGGCCGCCCCAAATAAATATCTGTGCAGACCGCAGAGGGCCAGGCACAGTGTCAGTATAGAAGGATACCTTGCATTGGATGTACATTGTGTGCAGCTGTCCGTCGTTGTCCTGGGTGACGACCTGCATCACATTCTGTTGCTGAAAAGCGTTCTCATCCACCCTCTCCACCGCACACACGCACTGAATAGGGATGGAGGAGCGCACCTGCAACCATTCAAATGAAGACACGCACACACGTTGCATGCACACAGCACGCACGCACACACGCACGCACGTACGCATGCACGCACACACAAGTCAAGAAGATCAAGGGTCAAGAAGAGTATAAACAACACTGACAAAATAACACTGCAAATTTCAAGTGCATTAGGTGGTTTTAAGACGAAGGTTTGAGCCAAAACCATGCTCAACCATGCTATATATACATGTATAAAACATATATTAATAATAATTTTTGTTTAGCCTATACTACAGTATGTGTCCAGAGCAAATTAATTGAACAGCTATAACAATGTGCAACGATTTTGCAAAAGCATAGGTTTGAGGAACACAAACTGTTAATTTGTTAATTAGTTTGTAACTTCAAGAGTGTACAAAATGCAACATCGTGTACACTCTGAATTAAATGAACACTGAGGATTCTAGTGTTAATGCCTCCGTGGAGGAGGCATGGTTGTTGGGAGCCCGCAGAGCCCGCATGGCAGAATAAGGCTACTTTAAAGTGTAAATCAGCCACTTGCACAGGGAGCCCCGCCTCACTGAGACTGGAGGATCAGACCAGGATATTGTCTGCAGTCTGATTTGCAATGTTAGTATGAATATCCACAGCCTTCAATGAAGCTAGCCTTTATGCCAGTCACACAAAGGAAGGATGGGCTCAAAGAGAGAAAGCTTTTACTGGACAGACTAGCTTTGGCCAGCCTAACCCCGTCCGTCCGTCCGTCCGTCCGTCCGTTCGTCCGTCTGTCTGTCTCTGTCTCATTTACACTGCATCTCTCTCACTCTCATTATCACAATGCTCAACACCTCATGGTAATATCTTCTCCCCTAATGATGTTCTTACAAGGACGAGAACAAATACATTTAAACAAATTAACTGTGTTAAGGATGATTAAAATGTTTCCTTGAAATGGCAAGATGATGATCAAAAGCTATTTGAAGAGTCCCTC
Organism: Protomyctophum parallelum; assembly: GCF_964188405.1. Taxonomy (NCBI): domain Eukaryota; kingdom Metazoa; phylum Chordata; class Actinopteri; order Myctophiformes; family Myctophidae; genus Protomyctophum; species Protomyctophum parallelum. Next base: position 44,918,992 of record NC_139710.1, read on the forward strand.
ACCCTTGAAACACAAGCACACACTTGCACACACACGCATGCATGCGCACACACAAGTAAAATCGAAGGACATAGACATTATTACTCAATAATAATAGATGAGTAATTTTTAGTTTCCTCGTCCACCTTGGGTTTACATAACAGGCAGTCAAATAATTCGCATTTTTTGTCGAAGAAATAACTTTGTTGTTATTGTTTTTCTTTTACAAATGGAAACAACTACAACTAGGCCAAAAATAATTATGTTTTAAATACTTGGTTGGATAGAGAAACCTCCCAGCCGTGTAAGTGAAATGACTCACTGTCACAGAGGCTAGGATTAATTTAGCATTCCCTGTCACAACACCAGACAGTTCTCAACAGCTTGTCTTATCAGTGGTCTTACCTGCCAGTCAGGGGTCTTTGCGTAGGACAGAGTCTCACTGGTTAGCCAGAAGTAACGCTTCTTAAAGGCAAAGCGGGATAGGAGCTGGGAGCTGGCCTTGTGTTTATGGAGGTAGGCTTCCTTCAACGTGACTGAAGGCAGGAACACAGCTCTCTGAGGGACCTCAGTCACTGCAGCAGACATTCATACAGAGGATTTTAATCACATAGACTCTATTGACTCCCTATTTTCAGCCATAATAGATAGCTCTTTCAAAAATAGTGAAAAGCATTGAGACAATTTCTTATTATAAACTGTAAATTATTAGCTGTTATAATTTGATTTAATGCTGCGTTATCAATCATTATCTAATAGTAAGTGTGATCTTTTTTAAATGGTGTACAATACGTATGTCATCTTAGCGCCACAATCGTCTTATACAATGACGTTTATCGATGTAAACACAAGATGGAGCTGTAACAGTGCTAACGTGATAATAAACAAACAGCATACTGACTGTTGCACTGTTAAATTGCAACGCATGGACTTTTTCTTACACTGTTACTTTTATCATTCACAATTGATGCTGCCTCATCAGATCAAGGATACCTTTGAAATACCCAGAATAACAAACAACCAGTCCTGCATAACAAATCCAGCATTAAATGTCAAACTGGCCTTTCAGAGACAACCGTGGGTGTGTGTGTGATGGCACAAGAAGACTGGAACAGAGAGAACCGTGGGTGTGTGTGTGATGGCACAAGGAGACTGGAACACGATATTTCAGAGAGCTGAGATGATTCATGACAATAGACTCACTGACACATGGCAGTAAGAAAGGCACAGGACAACCTCTCTGGCGTGTATATGCAGAAACGACTACTCACTCCAACACCCTGCCAGCCCTGGTGCCTATACCCTTTTACCATGCCTCCACTTGGGTTATTAATATTTCACCACTGGGCTATTGTTCCATGTTATTCCACTAATGACAGGAGTGACAGTGTAATCATGCTAACACCTGGCAGCTATTATACACTGACAGGTGGTGAGTGAGGCCACAGCTAAGCTCCATGGCTGCAACCTCCGAACTTTCCGGTTAGCGTTCAGTTTGGTGATGCACAGTATGAGTGGGCAGAGAGAGGCTGTCTAGGAATCGGAAGGTAGCCGGTTCCACCCGGCATTTTCAGTCTCAGTTTCAGAAAATACTCCCTCTCCTTTCCATCCATGTAGCTTACCACTGTTGTGATCTACGTCGATGAGCTTGTCCAGAAAGTCTTTGACTTTGGCTACGCTGCAAAGGATGATGGGATGGAGGGGTGTCATCCACTGTTCCTTTCCATGACCCAGCTGCACACCCAGGTTCCCCACACTCTGTAACGCCTGCCAACCACAAAGGAACCAACAACTGCTTTCACAAAGTCTTTGACACACAAACTCTGCATTTGCAGTGGGAATACAATTTACAATTTAGGCATTTAGCAGACGCTCTTAATTCAGAGCTTAATACAGTAAGCAAGGACAACACGAGGTAAAACATAAAATGCATAGAAATAGTCACCTAGGACCACAAGTAAACCAAGAACCTTTTATCAGTAGAATATCCAAAGAAAATCAATAATCTGTAGTACATTGAAACTATAAACTCTATAGGATACCAGGTCAATAATGACCTGGCATCTGTCTACATGACACATTTGCATATTAAAGCCTGCAAGGTCGTCAAGGCTAGGGCAAGTGCTACGGCAAGTGCTACGGGTTAAGGTTGAGTCTGAAAAGGTGAGTCTTCAGATTACGGAAGACGGGGAGTTCAATGCTTTAATAAGGTGCAAACAAACAAAGGAAAGGACTAACACCGCTTCATCTTCAGAGTCAAACCGTTATGGTGTGCATGGGAAAGGTTACTGCATAGACCCTCCTCATCCCAATATCCGTTTGTCACTGGTCACTTGCATTGAAGTGAATCAAAGTGATCCAAGTATCTTCTTTAAGTTCATTGGCTAGTAGACCATATAGATCTGCTGTTACAAACTGACAATGATAATGATTACTTTGCATTGGTGTGAACTCCATATTTGAGTGCCAGTGGACTGTTTGCTTCAATTTTGTCTATCTCTCTCAAAGTTTCAGATCAAAAGGCCTCCCCCCCGGGGCCAGGCATGCTGTGAGCCCCTTTGTCCAGCCCACACCATGGGCGAGAAGGAAGTCCTTCCATATACGCTCCTCTGATGCTCTCCTTTGAACCACAGTGTGGTCACAGCACAGATAAAAATAGACTGTTCCCTGTCTGTGTGTAGGGGACCCATGGCAACAGGACTTCGGTACCATGGACAGTTACCACAACACAGCAGCAGGGAACAATACTGTATACGTACATAATTATGGAAGGAAAGGGTCTTCCCTTCCTTGTGTGAAATGACATGTTTAAGATATCGCTAATTCTATATTTACTATATACTATACTATATATTCTATATTTAGGCTAAGAAGTAGATGTTATATTTTAGAGGTACGTGCAAAGGTGGAATGTTCTTTTAATTTGATATAACCAAATAATAACTTTCTTACCAAAATGTTGAAATGATTTTAATTGAACTGTTATTTTTTTTTATTTGATTTGATTTGATTATCTTTATTTTGAAACCTTCAGGTAAAACAGTCAAATAAGATAATAATTAAAAAAAAACAATATATATATATAACCACAATGCATGTATATTTATTTTTTGAATGAAATAAGAAAATTATAATGACAACAATGTGATCATTGGTCTTGCACCTGAAGTTCAAAAAGGAGTAGGAAGAAGTAAAAACTTATTTACTCCTACCCCCATCTTAAATATTCACCAATAAGTAATTGCAATAAACATATAATTATATTTATATTATTATATATTTTAATATAATAGTATTTACATATAGTATTAAAACTGCACTTTCAAATGTATTTTTTGTATTTTAATACCTCTTATGGTATTTGAATACCTCTTATGGCCTACTCTGAGGCAAGAGTATGTTTAGTCCCAGTCAAACTATCAGAGAGATTCCTAGGAGTGATTTTGAGATGCTTGATAAATATATTGAATCAGTGCTGTACTGAAGAAGTGGACTGTTTCCTGTGTGCATGCATACATGCGAGTGTGCGTGCATGCATGCATGAATGCATGTGTTAATAGCATGCATCGTACCTTGGCCAGTAGCAGTAATGTCCTGCTGGTGCGTGTGTCTGCATGCTGGTCCCTCAGGTGGAACAGTTTTGGTGTGAGAATGGCAGGAGCAAAGAAACGCAGGAAAAGGAACCCACTGATTGCCAGATACTTCACGTCCTGTTAAAACAAAATGTGATACACAAGGAAGGAAGTGAATGAATAGGAAAAAAGAAAATATTCTGCAATGATATCACTATCTAGTACTTCTCTATTATAGGTCAAAATCACACCCGTGTGAAGTGAGGGGCGCTCTTATCATTATACTGTACATCATCATTCATCATACATCATCTCATGAACTAACAACTGAATCTATGTGATTATTAGCAGATTTGCTCGTCTACATATGACCTAATTTCTCCTTTCATTGCCAATGGCAAATATGAGACAATGTGTGGACAAAAGCTGTATCCCCTCAAAAATCACCTCACAATGCTTCGCTTCGCTTGTGAGCTTGCAGATTGGCTATTTTGAATTGTCCGAAATGTATTTAGGACTGAAGTTGTTAATGTATGTTTTATAATAATAATCAAAATGTACAAAATAACTAGTAACTAAAGCTGTCAAGTAAATAGTAGTAATGTAGTAATAGTACGTATTTATTTAAGTAAGTAATATTTGGATCTGAGATGTAGTAGAGTAGAAGTAAAAGTATTGGAAATTGGAAATACTCAAGTAAAGTACAAATACCTCAAAATTGTACTTAACCCATTCTGACCGGGCACCCATTTTGGTGTTGGCATCATGTTATGCTTTAGCTATTGAAAAATAGCAGATCTACAAGCTCGTATCGCGCCACTCGGTGGCGCGATATGAGCTTGTAGATCTGCTTTTTTTTTTTATCGAAGAACGACTGACATTTTTTTTAGAATCTGATCTCAGGTCAGAATGGGTTAATCAGACCAGTGTGTGTCCAGTGGAAACCTCCGTATGAATCTGATCTCAGGTCAGAATGGGTTAAGTACAGTACTTACTAAATGTAATGTTACTTTCTGCCCAAAACCATGACTGGAACAGAAATGCAGAAATCCAGCCCCAGTACTGACCTCATTGTCAGGGTCAGTGAATTGCTCCTCCACCCGCTTGTGCAGCTGTTTGAAGGCCACCCTCATGACAGGAGGACACTGGAGCACTGAGGCCACGATGGACTCGATGATGCTGGACAGATAGCCCTGCAGCATCTCCATGCTGCTCTCCCGCACCTCGGCCTCAGACACGGCGCCCTTAAATGATATCCGCCTTCACAGAAACAGACACAGAGACAGAGAAATGCACTGCAGTTTCACTGTCTGTGACTCTACTGTGAATTCTGAGAATTCTGACGTCAATGGAGTCCACATAAGATCTGCGCCTGTATCCAAACTCTAAATAGTAGTAAAGCATATAGTAACTACATGCAAAGAGTAATTACTTTTCATATTAATTGTACTACTGGACTGTGTAGTATATGATGCTAAATTAAATATTAAGAGGTGTCAACAATGGTTGTTTATTTTCATAATGGATTCCATTTTACTCTCACTTTGAGATTTCTGAATGCCAACAGTCATTATTTTGTCAGTAAATGGAAGATTTTACTAGGAAATCACTGGTCACTTTAAAACCATCAAGATTTTCAGAACATTGATCAAAGAAGTTTGATCAGAGAATCATTTTTTCAACCGAAAAAAACACAGACCACCAATTAAATGTATATAATTGCATGCCTTGATAGAAAATGTCCCAGTTATGAAACAACAGCTGAAAAGTGCAAGACCTCAGACCTGCCATGATTATTATGATCATGGCATGTCATTGTCAGCATGTGACTGATAATGCCTATACACACAACAAAATGGTATTTCAAACAATAGCTGCAAAACGATTAAACTATGAGGAGGGGAAAACAAAGGTGAGCGGCAAGTGAAGTTGTTGGGGAAAAGAGTTATGTGAGGAGTGTGGAGACAACAGAACACATATTGCCAGTCAGATACTGTAGAAATAGTACATGTTAGATCCTGGATATCCCTGTGTGTCAGAGATATGCATCTCAGGGGGCTCACTCTAGTTGCCTGGCAACCACCATCTCCCCATTTTTTACATTCTCTTCTTCTTTTTTTTCATTTTCATTTCTTTACACTGATGTCTTCCTCTAAAGGCAGAGGCTTTCCTTTCCGTTGGTACAAGATAAGACATTGGTGAAAGAAAATAACTGGGACTGCCTCTGGTCCAACGTGTTTTTCTTTTTACCTGGAGCTGGAGCGGTTCATTTCGATCTTACATGGATCCAGCTCAATGTACTTCCTCTCCTCAAAGACGCGGTTGATGATGGGTTTCAGAACCTCGTGCAGGTAAAGCATGCCGACAGCCTGGCAGTGAAACAGTGACACAACATGTTTAGGACTAGATCCACAGTTCCATCTATTCACTGTCACACTGAAATTCAACATGCAAAGTGACTGCGAGTACAGGCCCTAGGATTACATGTCATATATTTTTCTTTTATGCAGGTGCAAACTCAATGTGCTTCACGTTGAAATACAAAACAGCAGTGAAATGCATTAAAGTACTGTACACAAATATACAGTGACCTAGTGGCTGGTACTGGCATATCCCATAAGCCAGTGGGACGGAGCACTAGTTAGTATTAGATCCCATAAGCTGGACGGACAGGAGCCCGATTGGCTAATTCCCATTAGATCCATAGCCTGAAGGGATGGTTGCTCTGCGATTATAAATTCACTGATTTGAACTGCACAATAAATATCTAGTAATTTGCTAGATTAACTGTGGAAAGACAGACACACAGACAGGGGTGAATGCAAATCTCCACCTGGCAGAGGTCATGTAAAAACTCTTCCATAATTTGTTGAATATTATGATTTGCAGTCTATAAAAGGAATGTTGAACCAAGATATTAAATGATAAGACACAAATCAACCAACCATGTGCAGTAACATGATGAAATTAAATGCTTGACAAAGTTGACACGGCCACCCACCTTCATGAACTGTTCCATGGCTTTGGAGGCAAGGGAGTTGGAGCGAAACAAGGTGTTTGGATCAGCTGTTAAGAGGAGAGTTAAAGAGCATTATATTATATAGACAAATAAGCTGTTTAAAACTTTATGTATCAATGCGTTCATTTTGTTAGCCAATTAGTCTCATGTATACATTTATTTTGTTTGGTTGGCAATGTATTTATGTAGCTGCTGAAACAAGAAAAACCTTCACTGACCTAAGCTGCTGCTAATTTAACTAAACGCTTACATACTGATAGATGAAACTGATTGATTGATTGATTGAATATTCTATTAGACAACACGCAAATGCAAACGGCACAATGTACAGCCAAGCATCTTGTCCAAAAGGACCTCACCGAAGAGGGTCCCATACACTCACACACAATCATGACATGAACAACAATCCAGAACAGCAACAACAATTGATATAAAATAATAACAATCACAAAACAATAACAACATGACATTTCTCTAAACATGAGATATATGGCATGTACAGGTTGAGAAGGAAGTAAATGGGAAGGGGATAATCAGGATAAGATGATAGAACCAAGGTTGTCCGTCTGTTCTCTAGGGAGGTTGTGGAGAACGTGGGAGTGTACCTGAACGAACAACTGGACTGGACAGACACCGCCTGAGGCTGAGGTCCTTCGATGTGTGTAACACGATGCTGCAGATGTTCGTTCTACCAGTCCATAATTGCGATTGAATGCTGGTTGGGGTGTTACATTAATGTCGGGGACACGAGTAACCTGAACAGGCTGGTCAGGAAAGCTGGCTACCTCGCTGGGGTTTCCCTGGTCGGGGTGGAGGAGGAGATGCAAGGAAGCTGGACGCTATCAAGGACAAACCACTCAAACCCCATTCACTTGGAGATTGTGGGAAGGTTTAGCAGCAGGGGTAATGGTAAATGAATCTTCCCTGTGGGGACAACTGATCCAATAGACTTACAGACTGTCCTTTGTGCCGTTAAGCATGAAGATCTATATTAAGGCACACAATGGTCCCTTGGCTTGTTCAATACACAGATTTGTCGGAAAACACAACAGTTCAGTACAGTACAGGAACAATAATTTAGACATGCTTCTGTGGGTTCTCTTGTATTTCCCTTTACCTGGCACTATGCAAGCACTTGTGACGGCGTATGGTGTTGAATTTTATATATTCTATGTTGTATATTGTAAGAACAACATGCTGTGCTGTCCTGTCTTATATTATCTTATCTGATGGGATGTATAGCAACTGATGTAACCATGGTGATATGGTCTGGATATGGCTTTAAAGGTCAGAGCATGTGGGAAAAGTTGTGCTTTAGTTCCATGTCAGAGCAGTATCCGTTTTATGGATACAGGGCTGCAAGTTTAGATATATTCTTTTAGTGTTTTTTTGTTACACCATGCCCCAGATTAATGTCTTGTTAATTAATGGCTTGTTACCAGCATCTATTCTGATCTCATGATCCAGCACCTGTTTGGATCATGTGGAGTTGCTATGGAAACTTAGGCACGATACTTCTTATCTCAAAGTACACCAAGAACTACTAAAACCACGGAACAGTGGTGTGGAGGAAACAAACTTAATACCACACTCAGTGTGGTATTAAGTTTGTTTCCTCCACTCCACACCCAATGTTCAGATCAGTGTGGCACACTGATCTGAACATTGGTCTGGTAAATATAGTACCAATAGGCGTGGACTGTCTACATATGGCTGTGATGCTGAACTCTGAAATACCAGCAGTGGGTAGAGATTGTGGAGTGTAGAAACAATAGAAGATTTGTATGGGGTCCTCCCACTCATTAACACTGACTCATATGAACATAGATGTTTCGCATAATGTATAATGTATATTGTGTAATCATAGCTGTTTTAAAACAGTTTGTCACTGAGTCATAATTCATAAAACAAAGAAAAACTAGTATTTTACTGGAAGGTTTTATGGTTTCACAAAGCATTTTTCCAAGAAAAAAGCTATTAGGCTACCGTTTAAACAAGCCATTAGTGAGTGAGTCTTACTAGTGTGGTTGACCTCCCGGGTGTTGAGGTAATCCAGAAATGGCACTGCTAGGCCCTGGCCCAGGTAGATCTTCACCAGGGTCATGGCCACATCCTGGCGGCTCTCAACAGTCGTCACCTCTTCCAACATAGTCAGTGGGCTACTGTCGTCTACCTGCAGAGAGGGTGGGAAAACTACAGTATATATCAACATTCACTTAGCACGCTGACAAGGGGGACCTCCAGTGAGAATCGAGAAATACAAGTACCTCAGAGCAACTGTACTTGTAACAACAATCATGATCAAAGGCACTACTTAGATCTTAGTTATTAATCATTATCATCCATAATTCCATATTTAATTATACAAATGTCAAACTGAGTCTAGACTGTTTAGCTTTTCGGGTTTCTACATTTTATACTGTCCTTATACTAATATTTTCATGTGCGTACTGTATTTGTGTGGGGGTACATTACAACCCTGACAAACTAGCTATTTTTATATGAGTGCTTTATGGCAAATGCATCAGCAGCATGCTGAGAGGAGATAGATGTGAGCTCAAATCTCACTGTGATTATGGAAAGTGAAGAATCTCTGCTGAAATAGAATTCAGTATGTGCACTGACTGCATTATAACATATCTCTAGATATGAAGGTAGGCAACCTTTGGCACCGGTGCCAACATTGGCACTAAGGAGGGTGATCACTGGCACACTGGCATAAGTGTGAGAGACAGGATTTTTGTAGTCAAATAAATGAAGCCCCATAACATTTGTATGTATACCAATGACATCCTGCACATAATTCTACATTCATTAAAACTCTGAACTCTGACTGGGGAGTGAGTCTGGTGGTTATTGCGTATTGCTGGGTTATAGTCTAATGATCATTAACAATGTAAGAAAATATTACAAAAGAAGGGAAAACTTATATTTTTGGACAATCAAAATAAGTTGGAATGTTTTATGAGGTACTGGTATGTCCATTAAAATGAATGTTGACATGGCAGACTGACTAAAAATAAAAATCACACCCGTGTGAAGTAAGTGGTGCAACTCTGTGTGGGTATCCCCGGAGGGTCCCCGAAACTTCCAGACCCACAGGAACGCCAGGGTGCCGGCCCGGTTCCGGCGAGCCGCCCTGCGTCCGAAACGGTCGAGAAATTACAGAGTTACCGTGTGTGGGTCCCCGGGGGTCGCTGGTATGTTAACAGTAATTAATGTCAGGAGAGCAGTGATACTGACCTCCGCGGGCGAGATGACTGACTCAACCAGCAGGTCAATGAGAGGCTGGTAGTACATGGAGGGCAGGATACAGTCCTCCACCAGACGCACCTTCAGACGCAACGCGCCCAGTTTCCCCCTGTGAAGAGACAGGGACGTAATGAGGCCTGTCCCTTCATCTGTTTTTTCACACACTGATGTCCAGCTCCTTTTTATGGTATGGAAGCTCACAAGATTTTTCACTCAAACATTAAACGTATCTGCTCACTTGAACTGTAGAACTATCTACAGTACAGTATGTCCAACAACTTCTAGGCTACACATGCAGTATGTACAGCTCACACGTACATTAACATTAAATAATAGTCATTCTCTGTTAGATTTATATAGATTGTTCCATATGGATTTTAATAATATATATTTATATTATTATATTTAAGATTATGCTTTTAAATATTAGTTTTTCTCTTAAAAGTAGTTTTTTTTTAAAGTTTTATAGCTTTTCCGAAATGAAAAATAAAGTACTTTGAAGTTGAAGTTGAAAGGCAATAGATGTTTGTCAAATCAAATGAGCTCCAGGAAAACCTTTGTGCATTCTTAATGATTTTCAACATTCTCTAAATATTAGAGCCTTAACACTGAGCAGTCTTCTGTGTCTCTGGAATGCAGGTATAGTAATCATTGCTATAGAGTGTTTGTTCAGTAACTGGGGTCTCCACGACTCCCAGTCTCTCCGGCTCTTTAAATAAACAGAAAATACATTTTCTGGTGGGTTGCCAATTCCAGCTAATCAGGAGAGAGTACCCATTTATCAGCTTACAATTTAAAGTGTTAGAGTTCCAAATGTTTATGTTCATTTCTTTGTGTCATCACTTCCAATTTCATTTGTTTATCTGTATCCTGTGAGAGTTCTCTCTCCTGATTGGATAACATTCTTATCCCGACCTGAAAATGAGGGCCGTTTCTGTTTAGTGTTCATTACATTTTACTGTTTACTACATTTTAACATCATTTAATCTTCCCTGCCGAGGTTAAGTTCGAGGTTAGGTCTGTCACGCCACGCTTTTCAGCCACAAGGTCTTATTTTGAGGAGCCACCAGCTCCATGCTGGATGACATCCATGCGATGTCAAACATCCATGCAATGTTTTTTTTGTTCGTTTTTTTAGTTTAGTTATCTTTCATTTCCAGTGCTGCCGCTAGTTACTTTGGCTTAGTTAAGTTCCGATTTTTTGTCAACAGACCTTTAAACATTTATTTTAACAAAATAAATATCACTTACCCTACCTTTGATTATCATATTATACCATACAGATTAGTTTTCTTTATTAAAATACGTCCAAGATTGTAGTTTGTAGCTACTGTTTCACTTTAAGATGAGGGAAATTTCTGATTCGAAACTATACCTCAAATCATTATCATGATATTATCATATCATTGTAAAGTGAGACACTCATAATCGTCTGATAATTAGCAGCAATGAAAGCACCATAAATGTCAAGTCAGTGGGTGGCTTAGTAAATGTGTAGAGTGTAGGATGGTGGTCCTATTCTATTTCAGGCCTTACCCCAGCTTTGTCATTACTTAAATAAACTCCCCCATAAAGCTGTGAGTCATTCTGTAACAAACATGTGAGGTTAGCTTCACATTGACGCTGTGTGTCGCTGCTGTAATCTCAGCCCCCATACTTCTAAAATTATCTCCAAGAAGAGAACACATGTCAACAGAGACCTTGTTATGACCCTAAAAACAACTTTCATTACATAAAAAACACATTTCTCTCTATGTCTCTCTCTCTCTCTCTCTCTCACATCTACAGTATCTATTGATTATCTATTCATCTATTTCAAGCACGCACGCACGCACGCACGCACGCACGCACACACACACACACACACACACACACACACACACACACACACACACACACACACACACCAAACATGCACACCATAATCCTTACCCAGCATCATCATCATTGTTTCCCAAGGGTAGCAAACGAAACCAGCCTTGCAACAGAGGTGTCTTGTGCAAGCAAGCAAAAGGAATTTCCACCTATGGGAGGAAACAACAAGCACCCCAAAGTGCCAAACCAATAACCACAATGGGAGCGCTGAATGTCTCTGTTGAAAATGTTCACTAATATCCACAAATGCAGACGATTTTATCCGCTGCAGAGGTGGATTGCAGAGATTCATAAATCTTTACCTTTCCCAGGAAATCATTCTTGCCCACCAAGTCCCAGTCCCAGACTTCTAAAGTAACTGTCCCATCTTCACTGAGCTCCCTTGGCTCGAGGTCTAGTTCCAGAGTCTCTCCCCAGTGAGGGAACCGGGTTTTCTTAATGATCTTGATGAAAAAGGGATTGCAAGTCAAAAACTTCAGCATACTTTGGTCTATAATATACTGTATTTGGAAGACCAAAGTTATTTATGTAATATTAATTATTAATTATTAATTATTAATTATTAATTATTAATTATTAATTATTAATTATTAATTATTAATTATTAATTATTAATTATTAATTATTATTTATAATAATTGTATCACTTCTGGGGTTTTTCAAGGTATCATATTGACAAATTGGTCAGCTATTATAGAGTGAAACCTTGCACTTCTGGTTCTATTCAGCATACAACAGCGAGCCGCGAGTTCGAGTCCCAATCCCGATGGCCATTGCTGCGTGTCACTCCCCAACTCTCTCTCCCCATTTCCTGTCTGACTACTGTACTATCAATAAAGGCATAATATATATATTATTTTTTTAAAGAACCTCATACAAGCAGGCACATGGTATAGAGCTCACCGAAGTCTCAGCGCTGTGGTTGTTGAAGATGACTTTGGCAAATGGGTCTGAGGTTCCAGAGATGTCTCTTGGCGCTAAATCTCTGTGATGTGATAAAAAGAAAACGTCAACAGCACTTACTATATCACTTGTTATCACTGTGATGCTAAAAAAGAACTTCTCAAATTACCGGTTCACGACATTTAATTAGGTTCTGCAAGGTGACAAATCCTCCCATGTGTTTTGACCTCATTATTTCAACCTTAAGTCACACTCATCGCACAATGAATTAACGTTTGAATAACAGACATAAGCCCTGTTTGACACACTAATTAGCACCTCGTCAGAGAGCTACAGAGACTGTCTTGGGACAGACAGATGGGGCACTGAGAGCACTAAAACGCAGAGACAGCAGGAGGAGCCATAATGTGAGGACAGAGATAGTGATGACATTGCCGTCTCTATTGGAAGCGGCTATTCACTTTTAAGGTCAAACATTGGTGAACAAAATGAAACGAAACCATAATTTAGCGCAGTATTCCATCTGAATGAAAAATACTGTATATAATAAATAATAGGCCTAAATAGGACTAAAGGGCCACCCACTCTAAGCACTATACTGTCACTATAAAGAAATATAAACCATTATAGCTCAAGAGGATGGCGTGGGTCCACACCACAACTATAACGACGGCAGTGGTGAATGATATGCTCATAGTTATAATTATTGTAGTGTGGACAGCCCATAATGCGAGAATAGTCAAAACACGTTATGCATGCACCATATCAAGTGAATGAATGTCTTCTGGTGTTTGAGGCAGAGAACATGTTCATAATTGTCATGGGAAGTAACCTAGGTCTGTCTGTGTAACCGAGAAATGCAATTCATAGTCTGCATTTTTATTGTTTTTTGGCAGTGAGCCCTGAGCCGCAAAACATTGCGAAGGTGAATCATTTGTTATTTATTTGTCACCCCAGGCCATTCTCTGTATGAATTGAAATGTATTGATAGTGGTATAAAGTACGTATTTTGCAGGTAGGTGTTTGCATGTGTGTGTGTGTGTGTGTGTGTGTGTGTGTGTGTGTGTGTGTGTGTGTGTGTGTGTGTGTGTGTGTGTGTGTGTGTGTGTGTGTGTGTGTGTGTGTGTGTGTGTGTGTGTGTGTGTGTGTGTGTGTGTGTGTGTTTAGAATGAAGGCATTCTCAACACTTGGTACAAGTGAGGAACCAATTCCCTCACCAAGACTTTTACAGTCATTGCAGAAATTCAGCAGTGTTCTTTTGGTCACTGTCATGCCCTGTTTCTTTTTATACAAGCCACCCCTGATTCACAGATTCTATTGTGTAACATATGAATGACTCAGTGTTGTTTATTGGCCAGTCAATTCAACAGGTGGACTCTGAAGAAAACAAGAATTTAGGGTTTCTTCCTGGAGGCTGAACCCTTGACAATCGTGGCACTCCAACTTTAAAGCTTTATTGACCATATGAGAAACTTTACACTCACAATCTTTGCTGTCATAACACCAGGGCCAGTAGAGTGCAAATTGTGATGTAATGGAATGCCTGGGCTACATGGATGAATACATAGCACTGGACATGATAGAAGAACATGTAGTACCTGGCCTCAATGACTTGACAACGCAGACAGATCCGCTGGGCATCTTTCACCACCTCCAGGCACAGGTGGATCTCTCCTTGAACCTCGTCATCAGGGTCCACCCTGGTCAGGTTTAACCAGTTGTCTATTCCTGGAGAAATAAAGATGACAGAATTAGCATTAATGATATTTGTCTTTAAAGTGGGACGTTCAGGAGCAAACAAAGAAACCTGTCGAGTATGTGAATACAAAGATCATAGAACATATAGGTGATATATTCAAGTGTATTGAGCAAGGTCATTTGAAAACTCAACAGTATAATGTGCCCATGTTTGCTGTCCTCAATCTGTTTTAGCAACAGATTTTTATCAAACTATGAAACTTTTAATCTTGTTTCAGTCTGTTACTGGTTTTAGTCATTCTAAGGAACAACTCAATCTGGTGCTTTAATTTGTTTGTTTTTTTATAATGTTGAGATAATAGAATTTCCTGTCTCTAAAAATAAATAAAAAATAAATCTCTTTTGCATGTTGCTCTTATTTTGTCACAGCTGTCTGGTCATGGCGTCATGCTAGCCAGCACAAACCTAGAATAACTCACTGCAAGACATATGCCTGGGTTGTATATAAATACCGGCGACTAAAACCTTTTTCTGGTTTATTACCATTAATGTTACTATGTACGTAAGATCATATAACTGCTTCAAAATTTGAGAAGAGAAGAGAAGAGAAGAGAAGAGAAGAGAAGAGAAGAGAAGAGAAGAGAAGAGAAGAGAAGAGAAGAGAAGAGAAGAGAAGAGAAGAGAAGAGAAGAGAAGAGAAGAGAAGAGAAGAGAAGAGAAGAGAAGAGAAGAGAAGAGTCTGTTATTGGAATTTGAAAGACTCATCATTCCATCAGTGTCTCTAGCCTAGTTGGTTGATGAAATCAATCACAATCAGATCAATCAAGCCATGGCCTTAGAACACATTAACATTCCCAGCAAGATGGAAGCCTAAAAAAGGCATGTCCGTGACCAGTAAGACCTTTCACATGGCTCTTTATTTAACCTCTTACCCCTCACCATACTCCCTTTACACTGGTACACATAGGCAGTTTGGTGTTTTCCTACCTTTAGCTTGAGACCCAATGGCTTCTTTGCTCAGACATATCTTCCCCATAACATCATCATGTCTGCAGCAAAGATAAAGATAAGATTATTATTTCATGCACTCCAGAAAGGTTTTCAACTGACAAAATCAAAATCAAAGGCATTTTGTTCATTTTTTTTAAATCACGGAAATATTGTGTGCATTGGTAATTGCAATTATTGTATAGGACTAATAGAAGCTTACTCTATACTTAATACATACATAATAAGAGTGTCAATAAAACCTATTATTAATCATTCATACTGCAGTTTAGCAGGGTGAATTTATAGAGACTGGTATGACTGCTGTTGCTCAGGAGAAGAGGCCAAAGAAATAGCCATTAATTACCAAGATTGGACAACCATCTACGTGATGAGGTTTGTTTATCCAAAGCATGGGAGGATTTCCAAAACATTCAGACTGTACAGATTTTAGCACAATATTTCAGTTCACAATTCATGGCCGCGAAACACTGATGACTAATGACGCTGCCATCAATCCTTCATAAGAAAAGATAAATGGTTTAATATGACATGGTTTTGAGACAGCGTAGGGGGAAATGTTACCCAATGGTGTCCTCATCCATGACATAAACAGAGAGGGAATGGAATCCCATTGGGAGGTGTAGTGTGTACTCTTCTCCCCAGAATGGATCCAGGTTCTTCCACACTGTAGCAGTCCTGTAAAATAATGGTCCAACTTTATTTATCATGTTGTTTTGTGTTTGACTGATTGATTGTGAAATAGTGTACTCTATTACAGTATATGAGAGTGTGGGTTCAGGTACAAGTGGGTTGTACAGTGTAGATGTGAGTGTGCGTACCTGTGTGGTCTCTCTTAATCCTGAACATTCCAAGACAATTCCTAACAATCATGGTTGATATGGTGATAGTCTTAATCTGGCACAATATCACAAATGCTAATGCTAGAAACAACAAACATGCACCGCATACAGTAGGACAAAATTTGGAAAATGTTTGAAAACAGTGTTAATGTGGTTAAATGACCACATAAACACACAATGCTGTTAAGGATTTAGGACTACTACTACAACTAAACAACATGGGTCATCAGTGCTCCATTTTCCCTCAACCAGGCCTGTAACAGAAGTCATTGAACTGACCTGGTTAAACTCCAAAATAATAATCTATTGATACGGATACGTTGACTGTATAATGTAATAATTTAATGCCCAATATTTGAAAGAAATTTCATCTTTTATCCAAAGTGCTTTAAATAGATTGTGCATTACATGATAACCCATGTGCACACATTCATACGCAGTCACCAATGATGGAGGAAACCATGCAAGGCACCAACCTGCACATCGGGAGCAATTAGGAGTTCAGAGTCTTGCTCAAGGTCACTTCGACACTAACTCTGTGGGAGCCCGGGATCGAACTGGGAACCTCGCGGTCCGATCTACCAGCCACTCTACCTCTGAACCACTGCCGCCCCAAGCCATTCATAGGGATGGGAATTAACAATTTGTGTAAAACACATCTGGTGAATGTCTATTTCAATTCATCAATGCGCATTTGTATCCATCCACATTCAAATAAACCATACTAACCAAACAATGAACTAACAAACTAACTAAGAAGCTAAATATCTAAATGACTAAGCTCTGGCCAAGTGGTCCAGGCGCATGCCACATATAGGCATTGGCCTGACAGCGCATTGCTTGTTCGAGCCCCGTTCATGACAACCTTTGCTGCATGTCTCCCCCTCTTTACTGTCCATCTTCACTTGATACTGTCAATAAAGGCAGAAAAGCAAAAAAAAATAAAAAAAATAAAAAAAATAAGCTCTTTGGTTAAAAGATATATCAAGCTTTGCTTTGATATATGGCTAAATCAAAAGCCAATAGGCTATATTGCTTTAAGGTGGCATTCATGGAACCCAATTACGGAATGATTTAAGCAGGCAGTGTTCACTTCTTCAGGTGACAAAACTGTATTCAAACTGAACAACTCTGAAATTACACCTACTCCTCCCATAGAGGCCCTGCCCTCCAATATTCTCTGCTTGTACAATGGGAGCTCCCCGCAATAATTTATGCACCCTCTCCATGGTTACCTGTGGGTATCTTAAAGGCCAGTCCCATATCAGGTTCTCTTGGTTCGAGGGGCTCACTTTGTGAACACAAGCCTGATCACACGTAGCCTACTCTACTCGGAAACAGGACGAGTGGGCACCTAAACATTTTGGACATGTCAATGTTATATTGGCTATTTTTCCTAAATGTAAAAATATATATTATATATGGTTTGGAAAACAGTCAGAAATAATGTAAAGTATATGATTTTAAGATGTATGTTACTTCAATATCAGATTTACCCTTGAACTTTGTCGCAAATAAATATGCATAAATATTAGGTTAAGTTAGGCCTTAAATGTCATTACAAATTATTCTATATTTGTATTTGGCCCCACATTTATACCAAAAAAGTAAATAAAATATATATTTTTAAATGGCTGGGTTCTCAGGTGCCCACTCTTCCATGAATTACCCTATACTAGCATACTCAAACCCCAACCTATACCCTTTCAATTCAATGGGGCACAGCTCACTGACTCAACACTGTACTGTACTGTACTGTACTGTACTGTACTGTACTGTACTGTACTGTACTGTACTGTACTGTACTGTACTGTACTGTACTGTACTGTACTGTACTGTACTGTACTGTACTGTACTGTACTGTACTGTACTGTACACCAAACTAAACTATACTATACTATACTATACTATACTATACTATACTATACTATACTATACTATACTATACTATACTATACTACTCACACGGTTACACCATACTGTTATGTTGGACTGTCACTGTCACCGGCAGCCGACAGGCTTCTTTTGTTTACAGTGGGAAATTTGGTATGGGCTTTTTTATTGGCCTAACATATTGTCTATATACATACATTCATGAATCCACTAGCTGACCGGCTGTCACTATTGGGCAATTTGTTTTTTCATTAACATCCTATGTCAGGCAAAATTGTCAAAAATGTCAAACTTTCCTTATGCTTTAAGTAGCATGTGACATGTCAAACTAGGGGGTTTTCATGATTCTGAATCCATTCCAAGCATTAGTTTTGCATAAAAAACACTAAAAACGGCCATAGACGTCATGACATTTGATGAGGTCAGCACAAAATGTGATGAGGTCAGCACATTTTGGGCAAGTGGCTATGGCTGTTATTAGCCCAAGGAGTGTATTTTGTGCTAAACTAATGCTTGGAATGGATTCAGAATCATGAAAACCCCCTAGTTTGAAAGAAAGTTTTACATTCTTGCCTGCCGTAGGATGTTAAAGAGGGGTCACAAGAAACCCCTATAAAACAAATTGCCCAATACCGAGAGCCGCAAGTGGATTCATGAATATATGTATACTAGACAATATTTTAGGCCCCCCAAAAAAGACTATATACCAAATTTCCCACCCGTCCACCTCGACTGCCGGACTACTGTGAGCATATTTGAGAAAAGGATGAGACTTGACATTCTACAGCAGGGGGATATTTACATACAGTGTTTTCAGTAGTATGCTAGGCCTGTGGCTGCATTTATAATCTAATCTAATCTCAACATGTCATTGTGCTTTCTTGGGTTTAATCCTTTTAGCATCCTTTTGTATGGAACTGGACTTCTGTAGGCCTACTGTTTTTTGCAAACTGGTGTAAAGTATAAAATCAATAAAACAAACAAAAGAACACACACACACACACACACACACACACACACACACACACACACACACACACACACACACACACACACACACACTTGAGTGAGCACATGCAGTCAGAACACAGCTGCAGTCAATATCCAATCTTTTTGGATCCAATCTTTTAGGAGGTCAAAAGGTCAAAATGACCTTCCAGTGACAGAAGGAGACAGAAGGAGAGCTCTAAAGAGAACCCCCTTCTAGCATAAATTACCAACTCCTCCGCTGCAATATGCTCCTCTCCTATATAGTATACTGCGCTGTGTTCCCAGCTAGAATAAGCAACCATTACCCATATATCACACAAGCAGCATATCACATATGTAATGTCTATTATAACTAGTCTAGTATGGAAATACACCACAAGCACTTAAAAGATGCAGCGCAATTCACCTGACCACAACTTCATTGTCAACTTTTACGATGCAGTACGGATCACTGGTTCCAGAGCTTGAGGGGAAGATAAAAAATGACAGCATTAGCCTATACACATTATAGGCTACTAAAATGTGCCATATAGGCTATTTATTCAAAGAATGTCTTTGAGACAGAACTTATTATTAAGCTTGGCTTGGACTTCATAATAGAGCAAGCTACAATTAGAAAACCCAACCTTAGTTAAAATGTAGTCTAAACATTTGCATCTAATTACTTGATAGCTATACTGATACACTGTATATTATTAGGCGGCGGTGTAAGAATTCAGTGGAGTGGCAGTTAAATTGACTTACACGTCTTTGGCTGGGAGGCTCCTGCCCTCGACAATACGAAAATAAAGAGATGTATTTTTGGCCATTTTAATCGAGGACGCTATTAATCCAATAATTCCTCTTGTCTGTCCATCCGCGGTCCTTAAAATAGTGCTCCTCTCCTCCTCCGCAATTGAGTTTTCTTCATCTCATGGCACCTCCAACGCGTGACGGCGCACAGGCAGCCCACCAGTCGTGCGCAAGAGTCAGTCCAGTGGTGGGTGACAGCCGAGTGAGTTATAGGCGAGGGTTAATTCTCTAGGGCTTTATCAATGTAGTTCTCTCTTCCAAAGTGGCCAAAATGCATTAACTGATTAAATAAATGATTATGTATTATATATACATTGACATTCTTTAAAAAAAAGTTAATTACATTTATATATTTTCTTCAACTCTCCTGTTAACTCTTGTCTGCTCAACGCGAGCCTCTTAATTTGCATCCCATTGTAACGTACGGTAAGGGTAAGCCTACTTGTATTTCCCGTGTTATATTTATCACTAATATTTGCATCTTCCACACTGACTGACGGGCGTCTCTTGACTGATTGAAGGTTTACGCCATCTGGCGAATATATTATGGTACTGCGTCTTTAGTTTGCGCGGAAGGAAATGTCAGTGTTGAAGATGAAGACCAAACGGCAAACGTATACAATGAAAGAAAACATCATGACGTATTTCTCCATGTCGATCATGCAATAAGACGTCTGTTTGCCAAATGAAAACCCTTTAGATAAGGGCAGGCATCTAAAGGGACACCAATTTGGGGTCCATTAAGACTGTGGCAAGTAAATAAAACTAAACTCAAATAATGGACGGTTTGACTTCCGGTCGTGGTATCGTAATAATATATATGTAGCGAGAGAGTGCGTTAGAGCTTTTATTTAGAATTCCACTAACCGGAAGTCAAATGCGCAGTCTTTTTCGACTTGACGCGCGTTATGGTTTACAAAATACAAATACAATGGATTTGCTTTGCTTGCAGCGAAGTAAAGTTGTATTAAGATTATTGGACCATGAACAATATCGATTGTTTCATTTCTAACTAACTTGTTTAAAAGGCTTATTGGTTTGATCATCACCACAATGTTAGTCATTTACTGATCAAAGGTGGGCCGAGAAGGGCGTCTGGAATTCTCTTTTAGGCTGTTGTTTACATGCAGTCAAATGATACCGTAGATGTAAACGTAGTCATTACTCGGTTACCTTTGGTTTGGCCTTCGTAAAGATGATGGAGGTGTATCATCCAGGAGTAAGCGACGGCCACGGAGATTCTACCAAACAGCAGGAGAGACACTACTACTTATTGTCCGAACTGCAAACCCTTGTCAAAGATCTTCCCAGGTCCTTTTTTCATACTGCATTACTGCCCAGTTTCTATATAGCAATAATTTATTAATTTTAAAAAATATGGCTTTGAAAGTGTGAACTCAACATAATATTTTATTTGAATGCATTTGTGTGTGGTGGTAGCTCCTTCCAGCAACGCCTCTCCTACAACCTCAGTGACCTGGCCTTGGCACTTATAGATGGCACTGTTTATGAAATAGTCCAGGGACTTCTGGACATTCAACATCTTACAGAAAGAAATTTGTACAATCAGAGACAAAAACTACATGGTGAACATCAAGGTTTGTGCACTTTTATATACAACGTTTAGAAACTTGGGCTGTGGCTGTTGTGAGGTGGTGATTGAAGAGTTTATTAACAGTTTGGAGAATTACAGTACATTTCAACTCAATACAAAGACTGTTAACTGTGGATGACACTAAAAGCATTACACATAGGGTCCACCATGTTCAATTCATCATAATCGTATCCTGTGTTTTGTTTTATGTTCAGCACTCAAGCAAGATTTGTCACGGAAGCACAAAGAGGCCCTGCTCGTTTGCAAGTCTCACAACCTTGCAATTCTCAAATCAAATCAACAAGCAGAGGTTGAGGTAAGACTGGTGTCGTTTGGAACCTCGTATCTACGCTTTAGCTCAGAGAAGAGGTGTCCGGATATCCCTGCATCGGTAGAGGTTGAGCCGAAAACCCTTTTCGCAGTGTCGTTTCCAAAAAGTAAAAGTATT
The DNA here is from genome assembly GCF_964188405.1 of Protomyctophum parallelum. NCBI lineage: Eukaryota > Metazoa > Chordata > Actinopteri > Myctophiformes > Myctophidae > Protomyctophum > Protomyctophum parallelum. The sequence continues at coordinate 44,940,857 of NC_139710.1, forward strand.
TCTGGCTAGCTACAGATGATACACTTAGGATAGGCATGTAACGTTTTTTGATAGGGGTCCGGTGAAACATAGGGGTGAAACAACTGCCAGAAACAACAATTAGCCTTAAATTGCATATTAGGTTGACTAGTCAGTCAACCCCCCGTCCGCATGCGCTGTACTGCTTCTGTGAGATTGCATAGGGAAAACATGGTATAGGCTGATTTCATGCTTTGTAAGCGGATGTTTCACCCCTATCTAAAATAATCCTAAATGTATCATCTGTAGCTAGCCAGCAATCACCTTCACTTTTTGGAAACAATACTGCGAGAAGGGTTTTTGCCACTGTTTTTGGATGGCTCCATCCCCGTTCTACCGATGCAGGGATATCCTGACATGGAACCTATTCTCGGAACTAAAGTGTAGATATGAGGTTCCAAACAGCTAAGGTAAGACAGTGGGGGTGTCTTATTTATTAATGTGCTCATTTCATTTAATAATTACTACATAAAGTGAGCTCTGTCTGTGCTTAGCTGTGTACAGATTCACTAGCATCCAATATCAAGAAACCTGAATGCAAATCACTGGCATAATCACTTTTATGAAAAAGATAAAACAGCCAGCACTCAATAAATGTCCTTTTCACCAACATATCACCAAATGTGTCTTCCTCAGCGTTGTCAAGCCTTTTGCAGTGCTTTCTCTCATAATCTCACTTTTCCCAGCTGCCAAAATGTCCCAAGATAGATCTGTCCTGTCATTCAAAGATTTGGAGGATTGCACCGTGATCATTATGCTTTGACTCTATGCTACTCACAGTCACAGGACCAACATCGCATTTTTTAGAGTCCAAACCACAAGGTGTGCTCATATCCCTTGCTGCAGTGGGGACTGCCCATAGATCCGAAGTCCCGTTAGTCTGAACATGCATTAAGGTTGGCGAACATGCGCTGCCCCCGTGCTTGCGTAATTTTGGAACAATGAACCTTCAGACTTTTAGGGGATGTGTTTGGGCCAAGATGTCCTTCAGCAAAACCTGCTGAAGACATCGGTATTAGAAAACAAAGTTATTCTTACAGGTCTTTTCTCAACACATTTTGTAACTCCTTTTTCATGTTCTTTTAGCCACCTGTTCATTTATGTATGATAGTAAAGTGCCATGTAAATGGTTGAAAAGGTTGTGTGTTGTCCTCCGCTCCTACCAGCCTCTAGAAAACCGCGTGAGAGAAGAGCAAAAAATGATGGATAAGAAGATTGTGGCAGAAATGGACCAAAAGGTGTTAGACCAGCAGAACACCTTGGAGAAAGCTGGGGTTCCTGGTTTCTTCATTACCACCAATCCTCAGGTCAGCCATTTAAAACAAAAGTTTAAGAAAACAAACCTCACCACAAGCAATTTCCATTCCAACTTGTGTGTGTGTGTGTGTGTGTGTGTGTGTGTGTGTGTGTGGTTTATTAAACTTAATTACTCCTACTGTAGGTGTCATAAAAATGTGCTTTCGCTTTGTGATACAGACAAATGTCCAGCAGATGGCGATAGATGTCTTAAACTGTAATGGTTCTGATGTGTCATGTTTGTTTGATTTTAGGAGTTGACAATGCAAATGAATCTACTTGAGCTGATCCTCAAGCTTCAACAGAAGGAGACACAGTCAATATCTTGAGGGACATGTCAAGCGGCACGGAAGTAAAAGGAAACAGAATGGACATTCCACTAACTGGCTAATGTGGCTTGGGCTTCTCCTGCCCTGACTGGTGGAGTTGTGCTGCACTCCTAAGAAAGCAACACTTGGAGCACGACAACTTGCTGATTTTTGTTTTTATTTTATTTATTTTTGTATTTATTTTTTAATGTTTAATTGATTCCTTGTATTAATTCAAGTCCTTCAGCAGAAGGTTGTTTTTTGTTAGTTCCCTACAGACGTTCTTTGCTATATAAGTCAACACAGTGGGTGAGCTGTTCTGTAGAAAGATTCTGTAACTTCCCAACAAGGAAATTCTTCAGCAGAGTTGTTTAGGAATTGTTAAGCAAATTGCTCCATTTCTGATCAGCAGTATTGGCAGGTATTGGTATTATATTGCAATAAGAGGAAACATGATTTTCATAATAAATACGAAGGGCTGCCAGCCCTCCTCGATTCTGCAGGAGTTTCCTTGATGTTGTAAACATCTTGAGGACTCCTTGATGTAATTTATCCTTGATTGGGGGATTTCTGCCATTTTACATGGCTTCCCAGGTCAGAGGTCCCTGGCCTGCAAGCAAGCCTACACTGATCTTTAGGGCTGTCCTAAGGGCCCCATGTGGTCTGCCCCAGCCATTAATGTTAATTTGCACCATTCATTGGGTTTGACAATTAACATGCAAATCATTGGCTGTATTGTTTCATGCCACCCCAGCCTCTATCTGTCTCTGTCTCCCATACATCTCCAACTATAAATCTCTCATCAGTGAGAGTGGGAATGTTAACACATACATTTGATTTATGTATATCTAATTTCTGAATAAACTCAGATATAATAATATATACAATTTATATAGCGCTTTTCAGGTTACCCAAAGTCGCTTTACAGAACAGAGGTAAAAACAATTTTATTAGAAAACTAGTTAGGTTAAAAACTAGAATAAAAAAAAAATATATAGTGTACACATACACTCATGTTATAAATTGTTATTCCATGCAATAATTGAAGTAGTACTAATGAATAGTTATCAAATAATTTGTTATACTTTTAGGGTTTTAATGGCTGAAATTACAAATGTACCCATCTCACACAGTCAAATGCAGGTCAGAATAGAAAATAGCAAAAAAAATCCATCTTTTGCTTGTGTTCTGCCAATAAACTATAGCTGAAATGGATAAAAATGCAATGCATACACTTTCAAATTCTGATCGTTGCCACTGCCAATTCTGTGAAGGGTACCGAATTAAAAGTAGGCCGTTACACAAGAAACATCGTGGGTTTGTTAAATGTATGTATGATAATTTGAAAAGGCGTTCCAATTCCCAAAGAAGGGGCGTTGCCTATAGGCGCCTGCCCTGGCTGCATGATTCTTTTGAATGATGATTAAAAAAAAGGAAAGGTACTGTACCTTTAAGAACCTGCTCGACTGACTCCCATGTTCGTTGGGTCGTGGACGTGGTGTAGTTGCACCTTCTGCTGTATCAGACGATGTGGATGTCCCCCCGGTCAATCTAATGATACTGGACCTGCAATACGAATGAATGACTTTCAACAATAACGGTACTTTATTTCATTTATTGTAATTGCATTGACGTTATTTGTTAGGCTACTGGTTGGCTTTTACATCAAAGAATCCCAACTATACTAAAGTAAAATCCATTCAAAATTAAAATGACTTATTTGTAAAGCATCATTTTAAGGGTATGGGACGTAAACGCGATGAAGTAAAAGTATCCTATATGTACGCCCGTTTCTATTGTTTTATTGTTTTAAATTAATAATAACAACCGGCGCATCATATGGCCGCCGTCCTCTCTGTTTTATTATAGGACCTACTTCAAAGAGAACATTTGTATACAGCCTATACATGTAGCCTATCTGTCCGTTTATTTTGCGGCGATGATTTTATTTCAAGATGGGAATAAAGCATTACGTAATTTTCATCAAGGCATCATGTAGGTCTACGGTCTACTCTACGCCATATGCCCACCATGCAAGCGCTGTTATCGGATGTTACATCCCAAAGACCAGGATGATCTGCTGTTCAGCAGTATTGTCCTGCTACCTGATAAACAGGCCTGGGAGGAGGCTACTCCGTCTCCATACAGACGAATGAGTTATTAAATAACGCAAATGCTACAGCCTTTCACTGTAGGCTCTTTTTGTATATTTGCTCATCTTTCCCGTCAATTACGATGGCGTGCATGTCCTGAGTTTGTGCGATTAGAGCCTACAGTAATAATAATAATAACTTGGATTTATATAGCGCCTTTCAAGAAACCCAAGGACGCTTAACAAGACAAAAAAAAAAAAAAAAAAACTAGTTGCCAAAAGCCAAAGTGAACAAATGTCTTTTACAGTAGGCCTATATATGGTTGGTATAGACAGACGAGCTTCAGCTAAGTCCCACAAATTCGGCCTAATAGAGTCTATTATGAACAGAATGGATGCAGACAATAGGCTATTGTAGAAAGTGCTGTCATAAAAAATACAACCAAGCGTAGGGACGTTTAGGTAAATTATGGAAATAGTGTATTTATTCTCTGAAAAGTGGCATTATTGAATTAGGGAAATAGTTAAGGCTGCTGAGTTAATGGAAGGAGACGTTTTTTGTTGTTGTTTTTTTAGGTAGGGATAATGTCAGGCTGATGCCCAGTGCAAGACTGACCACAGCATAGGTTTGATAAAAGAGACCAACATGTAGACCTACCGGTAAACCAAAAGCCCACGTGTCACTGTCACTGTCCACAGCCATGTTCAAGTGTTTTGTTTAATTATAGGCTGCGCAGGACCCCTACCTGCTAATATTTAACTGTGTAGATTGGATTTGAATTAGCTTTTGATTTGATGTAGTTTGATTTGTTAATCAAACTTAATTACCAAAGTATCCTACATACACCTGCAGTTGTTTTCCACTGGTGATATATGGCAGTTATTTGGCTAATTTATGTGTGCTCTGTTTTGCAGGTCGGCTTTAACAGAAAAGGAACGATGGACCCAATTTGAACATTGTGACACCATCCTGCCCAGCTGCTGTGTGTCACTCTGTAGCCATGGCAACCTGTACAACTGGCTGTGTCCCAGCGGTGCGCCTCTGCCAGAGGTTGAACAGACTCAAGACTCTAGACGAGGACATGATGGCCACGTCTCTGAAGCGTTGCCTCGGAACTTTAGACCTGACGATGCTGGGTGTTGGCGGCATGGTGGGCTCTGGGCTTTATGTCCTGACAGGCACTGTGGCAAAAGACATAACGGGACCTGCTGTCGTCATATCCTTCTTGTTTGCAGGCATTGCATCCCTATTGGCTGCCTTCTGTTACGCAGAGTTTGGAGCACGCATTCCCAAAACAGGTTCTGCCTACATGTTTACCTATGTGTCTGTAGGGGAGATCTGGGCCTTTCTCATTGGCTGGAATGTGATTCTAGAGAACATGATTGGTGGGGCCGCTGTGGCACGTGCGTGGAGTGGTTATTTGGATTCCATTTTTAATCATGCCATCCAGAACTTCACTGAGACACACGTTATGCGATGGAATGTGCCCTTCCTGGCCCATTATCCAGACCTGCTGGCAGCAGGGATTCTAATAGTAGCCAGCTTTTTCATATCGTTTGGAGTTCAAGTTTCATCTTACCTTAACCACATCTTCTCCACCATTAGTATGGTGGTCATATGCTTCATCTTAATCTTTGGCTTTATACTGGCTGAACCTGCCAACTGGAGCGCAAAAGAAGGAGGCTTTGCCCCTTTTGGGTTTTCCGGTATAATGGCAGGCTCAGCGACCTGTTTCTATGCATTTGTGGGCTTTGATGTGATCGCGTCCTCAAGTGAGGAGGCCAAGAACCCCCAGAAAGCCATCCCCATAGCCACTGCAATCTCCCTTGGCCTAGCAACGACAGCCTACATCCTGGTTTCCACAGTGCTCACCCTCATTGTGCCCTGGCACACACTGGACCCCAACTCGGCTCTCTCAGATGCTTTCTTTCGCCGGGGATACAGTTGGGCTGGAATTATTGTGGCAATTGGTTCCATTTGTGGTGAGTGTGACGTGTCCCTATCTGTAAACGACAGAACATATCAATTCAAAATTCAATTTGCCAAATACAGTGTATGGAAATGTGTGCATATTGACACACAGTAAACATTATGCAACACAATGCAGCAGTGTAGAGCAGTACATTACACATAGATCATACACAGCGAGGTTAGATAATAATAATAGTAATGATCAAACATCATTTGACTTTGTATTGCTTCATATTTGTCCTGAGGGCCTTTTTTAAGTATATTATGGTGTAATCATGCTACGAGAATAGCTTGTGTCATGCTATGACACTATATTATAGTGAACACGTTTGACTATAAAATGTATGTTCATCATTTGCATGTTCTAATGATAACTCTTTGTTTCCCATCTCCAGCCATGAACACAGTACTGCTCTGTAATCTCTTCTCCCTCCCTCGGATCGTATATGCTATGGCAGACGATGGACTGTTCTTCTCTGTGTTTGCTAAAGTCAACCCTGTCTCCAAAGTACCCGTCAATGCTATTCTTGTGTTTGGAGTGCTCATGGCGACCATGGCTCTTGTCTTTGATCTGGAAGCACTGGTCCAGTTCCTGTCCATTGGCACTCTCCTGGCCTACACCTTTGTGGCGGCCAGTGTTATCGTGCTTCGCTTCCAGCCGGAGAAAGTCACCTCTATGGGGACCTCCTCCACGTCTCCCAACCCCCAGCCATCTCTCGCTGCATCGGAATCTCAGAACATAACTGAGGACAGTGGGGAGCTGAAGGAATATGAGTCTTTCTCTGATAAACTCCAGTTGGTGGAAAGGCAGAAGAAAACGATAGAGCGGCGTGGGGTGGGGCAGTTGAGGGCCCGCTGGGAACCTTACCTGGGCAGGGTTTTTGGGGACTTTGAGCCAGGGGAGGTGGTGGCCTTCTGTGTTCTAGCTCTGATGGTGAGCTCTGTATCCCTCTGTTCTGTTCTGATATTTGGAACCAACCAGCTACACCTGCCAGTATGGAGCTTCGTGCTCTTACTGGTGGTGTTTAGCTCAGCTTACATCCTCAGCCTCATGCTCATATGGGTCCACGAACCTCAAACCAATAATAAAACGTTCCAGGTGAGTTCATCAGACATTTTACAAATACAGCTGTGTAGAGTGATAATTACACGTGGAGAGGTCGATTGATTCCATACCTACACAGTAAAATCCTCCTACATCCTAATGTATCAATTTGTAACTTTAAGAGTTCCAAATTGAAAAATGTTTGTAGTTCATATTTACCATGAGGAAGAATATGGACTGCATATGGAGAGTACCTAAACTGGTTTGACTGATTGGAAAATGAATGAGCAATGCTCTCATATTATTGCACTTGAAAAAGCCACATAACCCCCAAATTATCCAGTAGAGCTGTTTAGGGACCAACAGTAAACTCCATGACATTGCTAAAAAGAATAATGCGGTTGGTTATGCTTGGCAACCAAGTGTTCAATATAAGCCTGCATGTTTTCTAGCTTTTTCAGTATCTATACTGAAGGTTGCCTCTCTTCTAGATGTGAGAAGCATGTTTTGTAGTATGGCCTGTTAGCATGATGCCAACACCATCAGTTAGCAGTCATTGGGACCATCAATGCTATATACACTCATGTAGCATATGATAGTGATGTTATGGCTCTGAGTGGCCACAAAAAATAGAACTATGTTATTACTCAGCAATAAGGCTGAGACACAAGACACCTTTTTTATTATTCTTTTGGCATATCTACTTTATAGAGACTATGAGAGATATAGTACTGGTGGGAGATAGAGGGGGTGACATGCCGCAAAGAGCCTTAGGTCGGATTCGAACCTGGGCCAGCTATGGGAAGGAGTTATATGTGCTCTTACAAGACACATTGGTCACTAAACTTTGATTATCTTCCTTCCCTCTCTGTTTCTTTCTCTCATTCACTCACACGCGAATAAAATCTGTGTCTGAGTCACATCAGAGAGCCAGACATCTGTGTTTGCTCAGACTGGACCAATATTATCTTCTATAAAGGCAACATCCAGTGAAAAGGAAGTTCCTTCTGCTTAGCCATATGCCATATGCATTCAGTTGAGGGCAATTGTTAACACAAAATAAGATGATGAATGTTTTCTGTTTCTGCATCTTCTAGGTGCCGTTGGTCCCATTGATTCCTGCTTTGAGTATTCTCATTAATGTGTTCCTCATGCTAAAACTGAGCGTCCTCACCTGGATTCGTTTCTCCGTATGGATCGTCATAGGTAAGAGCACCAGCTTGCTCTGATACAGATTATGTAGCGCGAAAGACAACATACTTCAAGGTCACCTGGGATGGGTACAAATCATGTTAAGTTAACAAAACTATTGAAGCTCAAAATATACACATCTAATTGCTTACAATGGATTAAGGGAAAATTACACAAGCGACAAAAGTATTACCTACAGAGGTATGTGAAATACTTAGCTTAGCTTCTCAAAATATTTTAATTTGTCACAAAATGGAGTCTGGAAAGATAAGATGATGATATCGCTGTTCTAATTCTGGTAATATTCTATAAATGATGTGTTTACATCATCATGTTAAACAAGCTGTGGACTAATTGTAGAAAATATACCCATTTGATGATGTGGACAAATGATTATGTTAATGTCCTGAATGTAGTCAGTAAAGAGGGTCCATGGGAAAATGTGATTTGTTGTATGAGCTTAGCATTGTCTGTACCAGTAAACCATTTAAACACACCTGTCTGCCTGCTGCCAGTTAACAAGCTGCACTCTCTTATTAAACCTGACAGGGCTTTGAAACCTTTTCCCTTGAGAAATGTATAACCACATACCTTGGGTTATTTAAATTTACGTCCCACAGCTGTCAACAAGATTACAATTCGGAAATGTGGAAGTTTAGATTGTCTATTGCAACAGACATAAGACTTGTTGTCCTGACTGTTTATGTCTTTTTTCTAGGCTTGTGCGTGTATTTTGGTTATGGGATCTGGCACAGTAAGGAAGGCTTACGGGAGCTTGCGCCCAAGGACCTGGCTGCCAGGTATGTGGTGCTACCAAGTGGCAGTCTGGTAGAAACAGTGCAATCCGTCCAGCCAGATGGACAGGTGGACAACTCTGCCCACCACATCAGCCCCTCCACTGCCACAACAGCTGAGGAGCAGATGGGAAAGAGATGATGTCATTGTTACAGTGGGCCAATGTTATATTGTCTGCTCCTGCCTTGTCTGCTACTGCTGTCTTCATCTCATTCCTTTGGCCTGACATGTGTACTGCCACAACAAGGCTCTATCTCTTGCTCTGCAAATGTAAGCACACCACAGGCCAGGATGCTCTGTCTGTCTAGTGAAGCATACTTGTGTGTATCTTGTGATATTGGAACATAGAGAGCTTTATTACCATCCCTTTATCGCCTGGCAGCAAATAAGTGGTATATCCTGTCAAGCCAGCACTATTCTTACACTCCTGCCAGTGATGTAACCAATTCTAGTTCATCTCCTACAGGTTTCTATAAAACCAAGTGTGTTTGCAAGGCACATGGTGCTTTAAACTGTACCTTCACTCAAGTATATCACAATTATTACAATTTAACCAGGAAATGGTGGGTGGGACAGAGGCGTACTGTTCTATACTGTAGCTTTTCCACCAAACTTTATTTTTTAATAAAGGGTGTGGCATCCTACTTCATCTCCCCTCAAATCACTTGCTCAGTACACTGCTGTATCATTCAATTTGTTGCATGATTCCTTCCTATGTCAACCACCAATGAGACCTCAGACTTGCTCACTCATGTGCAAGATGTGCACATGACATCATGCATCGTGTACTTCATCTCAAACTCTCACGGTCCCAAATCCTCAGGAGAAACTACAGGCTCTGGTCATGTGGATCCTCTTAGACTCTCAGTCCAACTCTCTCTCTCTCTCTCTCTCTCTCTGTTGGTGTCCACATGGTCTTGCCGATAGTAGCTGCTGACAAATTTGATAAAATATGGAAAATTGTGTATTTATTTTTCTATTATTTGTTTATAGTTTTTACCTCTCACAGATAATTGTATTATCGGTTCTTAGTTGTCTCATTGCATGCCTTTGTCATGTTGTCTTGAGTACTGGGTCCTGCATGTTTGTTAGCTCTATAATCTACATACAACACTAATTTGCGTTCAGCTATTAGATGAGTGAGCAGGTCTTTCAACCCTTCACATAATCCCCCTAATTCTCGTCCCATGACCCCCTTCATTTGTGGGTCACAGATCTTGCACTTCTGCAAGAGGTTTCCCACACTTAGGATACCAACCACTCTCCGTCTCTCCTTTTTGGCATGAATTTAAATATAAAAGCACATGGATTATTGAGGAAATATTTTCTAGATTCTATGTTATAATAACCCAATAAATATTTACATTCCTGGAAATATAAGGCAAGCACAAACCTATTGCATCTGAACAGGGTAAAATGTTGGGCAGATAGGAATGGGTTGTTGTTAATGCTGTAATCTGTCAGATTTGCTGTCATTGGTCAGTAGAGCATGACCTAGATTACTGAGATGCACATGTGTCACTGTGCAAGATTATTATATCACAGTCGTAGAGATTGTACTCCTGGCCCAAAATGGTGAACATCAGCAGCTAAAATGAGCTCTACTCTGTCATTAGCTGTATTTATCAACATTATACCACTATTTTAGCACTGCTCACCTTCACGTTTTACATGAAAGAAGAAGAAAAAAGACTCAACATGTTTTTCACTATAAATGTATGTTTGTATATGATGCATCAGAAACCAATGGCCTTAAAGATATTTTAACCAATGCATAATGATTTCCAAAGCTTTCCAGAACGGACCATATTCACACAGTGGCTATTTTGCTCTTATGTCATGAAAATGGCTGCCATGTGAATATAGACTCAAGGTTTTAAGTTGTTACTTTTTGTGGTGTTCAGAGATGTGTTCACTTCAGTATTTAATAACAAACTCATAGAGGACTGTACTACACAAATAAATAAAACTGTATAGAAACTATGGAATAGAATGTACGTGACACTGGAGTTGGAGTTTTGTACAACTTTGAGAATTCTACTTTTTGTGTATGTAATTTTTGCATCAGTTCTATTTTCGATGTGAAGGGCATGTGATGGGTGTTCACACTGTGGTGCATTTAGCAAGCTGAACATTCTCTCACCTCTTTGAATTACTGTCTGTTATTTGTATTCTAGTAAGCACAGGTATATTATGTTCTCTGATTCTTTTCTTACTTCTGAATAATATCAAACTCTGTACTTGCACATTCAAAAATATTTGTCTTTTCTGTTGTATAAATGCAAAAACTGTGTTGATAATAAATGTTTTGAAGCAGCATCCACACTTGGTAAGAGTATTACCTCAAAGAAACCGAATCAGATCATGCTGAATTTGGAATAGATGGCAGGGTGTGCATAACTGCATATGGGTGGACATCAGCATAAATTAGGGACTTTCACCTAGAGAGGAAGGCAGGAAAAACACATAAAAATCAGCCATCTTGCTCAGAAAAGTAAAGCAGAGTCAGTCATCCTTGCTAACTATAGGGTCTGTCCGGACATAGGTCTTTACCAGACCATGCCTGAGAGGTCCAAGTGAAAAAAGGAATTTCACTCAGCTTGGCCTCGTATCAGTGTCTCGGTACACAGTGTGATGACTCAGTGACTACCCCACCGAAGGCCAAGGGACCAACTGGTTGCCAAAGCTGAAAAGGTGGCACAATGGCACATACACCTATTTACATGCATATACAAACATGGACACAGTAACTTGCATTTATAGGACTGAATGAGAAGATTTAAGACTAATTTGACCTAGTCATGAAGTAAATTAAATGACAGATCAGGTAGGCTATTCAAATATTTATTAACACTGGGGATTAGTGTATTGTAAGGACATGGATCAAATTCAATCACCTCAAAATTAGATGTGCATTAAAAGGACGTGTATTTGTATTGGTCTGCTTCTACAGATGGTGAGCCCCTGGCTCTTGACTTGGTTCAAATTACAGAACCAATCTCATGGCATCTCAAATTACTGTTGAAGAACATTATTAATAACGATTGGCGGCGGGCAAAGGACTTTTAGAAAAATAGAAGGCATCTTCAAGCACGATTCCCGGTGAGCCACAGTGTGATCTTGATCTACCGTAGGTGGATCTTTAAAAAGTAATTGGGACAGATTTCCCTGTCTGCTGGGACTAGAAAAGACACAGCTTGAATGCCCTGATCACTTGTTGCCATGGGAACTCCCCGTGCTCGTCACAGTGAGTGTTCCTGGAGGCCTAGGATACACATCTGCCGCCGTGGCATTGTCTGAGATATTCAAGGTTGTACAAACTACCCACTCACAAAGAGTCATGTGACTCACCTGCCACGCAGGATGACTCTTCGTAATAACAGTCAACATGCATATCATGTTCACAGCATCTTAACCCATTAAGACCTGAGGCCGATTCTAAAAATGTCTTCTAAAAACCAGTTTTTGGAAAGACTTGGCTGGATACATTAAATAAATTGGATGAATAAACAATATACTAATAAACAATGTTAATTTATTGCTTTATAAACCATATTACAAAAGCAGTGTCATTTTTTGCACTCAAGAGTTCAAACCACTCTGGATTCTATTCTAATTTATACTATACAATGAATGGTACGTCCGTTGTGCAATAGAGAATAATAACTTAAGATTTTTAGGTTAATTTCCTCCTCTGGCGGATGCCTCTGGAGCGGGCCAGGGAGGCCTGTCGTAGTTTGGCGTAGGTTTTTTCAGCACTAGTCTCCAGGTTGAGGTGGAGGGTTTGATGGTGGACCGTCACGGACGCGGGAGAGACCGTACTGCATAGGGAGGAGTTAGCGGTTGACACTCGATCCCATGGCCCAATACATTCAGCATCACTTTCTTCTCTGCGTGCTCCCATTCTCGTTACACCATGCTTCAGCTGTACTGCAGTACTGCTCTGCCTGTGGTACAACAGAGAAAACAAGGTATAATATAGAAGGAATACAGTCTATATATATATAATCAGGTTGACAAGTTACGTTTATTGCACCAAATTAATGTCTGTTGACATACAATGGACTGCATTGTGTTTGTGAGGTGTGATCCTGCTGTTCCTCTGTCAGGGAATGGTTCCATTTCCGCTCAGGTGAAATGTCCTGTGTATGAAATGTGTATATTAAATAAAGCATGTTATTGTTTCACCTGCACATTGTGACTATGTCTACCATGTTCAAAACACAACACTGTTTTGTATGTGGTTCCAGTAAACCCTTCCCACAACAGCAGACATTTTAAGTAAATTATCATCTATCATACCTTGGTGATATCATGTTGGCCTTGTTCTCTTAGTTTGACAAGGCTGTTGTGCAGGGTGGAGTTTTCTCGCTGCAGAAGCCTGATTCGAATGTTATTCGCCTGCAGTTGCTGCTCCATATCTAAGAGCAAATTACCTGTACCTGGTGAAGATGCATATCATGATGTTATAATACCAGTAAAGCTTATTATTTTACAGTATATAGCAATTTAATTTATGGTAACATAAAATTTGAGATTACTTGAACTGTAGTCACAGTATGCACATTCAATTGAAGTACTGTTCTGTTTAGAGAAAAATGTGTATAAAAAGGAGGCATAGAAGTGATAGAACCAATGCACTGTGCTCTGAATATACACCTTTCATATACTGTATATTTTCTCAATATGACACATTGAATCTGGGTCTTCTCCATGTGACATGGATATTTTACAGTATGGATCTGAATATGCAAGAAGTCTTCGAATGGGTCTGTGAGATTGTAGTGTTTTAGTTTGTCTGTCCAGGGCTCACAAACTGCTGGGCTGATCAGCACCATATGACTTGTGCACACTGCCAGTAGGCAGAGTTAGTATCTCTATTATCTATATGATTTTGTTATGGAAATGAATGCTAGTCAGACCAGGCTGAATCCTTGCCCAGAGTCATATATAGAAAGATGTCTGACAGTCACAGAAAGGCCACATGAAGTCTGAGATGCACATGGGAGCTATGCTGTTATTATAAAATATTAAAGGTGTATTTGGAGTTCTACTCCATTTATGAAAAGAATTTACTGAAAAGAATTTGCATTAGAAAATACAGTGGGGATTAAAACCAAAAGTCAAGGAAATGTTATAACATTAGGAAAGCATTGTGTTTGTAGATTGGCTATTTTCGATCAATAGACAAAGAGTCAAATATGGCTCAAGTGTTTCCTCATTTTGCTGGGGACCCTCCTGTAACACCCTCAAGGATCTCTGAGGTCCTCACGACCTTAGTACCAGTGAGTTAAACAACACACATATCAAATGCTGAGAAAGGTGAACATCATAAACACATCCTCACATCCTCTTGCTTCATATTTACCAAAGGTGGCAAAACTGGCAATACAAAGCTCTGGATTAAGAGTGTCTGTTAAATGCCTAAATTGTAAATTGTAAAGCAAATATTTATGTACACATACAGGAAATACCAGCTGATTTAACATAATTCAATAAAGCTAACAGATCCATACTCTGTGGTTGTGCCTGAGGCAGTGGATGGAGCTCTGGGAAGGCCACCAGTAGTCTCTGCCTCTGGGTTAAATCCTGCATTTCTAGCTTCAGCTGGGATACAGTGTTCTGTAGTTCACTTTCACGACTCTCCAGTTTTAGCTTCTCCTTCTGGAACTCAGAGCACAAGTCCTAGGGGCAAAAGTAGTAAATGGCTGTCATTGAGAAATAATGTTTTAGCCATAGCTGCTCCTCAGGTGCTGTATCAATAGCACCCACTTCTCCTAATAGTTAGGAGAATCAATCAATCAATAAAAAATGGATTGATTGATTGAATACTTTATTTACGACTTTTTCCATTGTGGCCCTGTGATCATCATATGATGAAGTAGGCTATAATTTCCGCCTTTAGTCCATGTAGCTCAATGCTTTAGTCACAGTGAAGAACATCCTCAAGGGTATTGTGGCTTTTACAGTCACGGGTATTGTGGCTTTTACAGTATGTGCATTTACCAATCCATAACCACAAATAACAACTTTGTGCTAAATATTTGTTTCCAACAGTGCTATACAGGAAGAATATATCGTAAACCATGGGGAAAACAGAAAGGACCAAGTTTTAAGAAACCAATAAAACATGTCTAGCCGTGATTTTATCCAAACAGCTGGAACACATCTTTGACCAGTTTGTCTATTTGTCTGAAAATGAAATGTGTTGAAATTATTATAATAATGGTTCTTTTTAATAATTAGATTTGTTTAAAATAAATCCTCACATAGATGAATCCCATGTAGGTTATCAGAAAATAAAGTGACTAATAGGGCTTGCAAACCTCGCACCTTTTGTGTACAAATTCGGGGGGTGCGCCATTTTGATTGTGATGAGTCACTACTATACCTAGCCAACGGATAGGCATACAGTGGTGGAAAAAGTACTCAATTGTTTTACTTAAGTAAAAGTACCAATACTGCAATTTAGAATCACTCTGTTACAAGTAAAAGTACAGAATTGAAAATGTACTTGAGTAAAAGTACAAAAGTATCGGCATCAAAATGTACTTAAAGTACTAAAAGTAAAAGTATCATATTGCAGGGCCAGCAGACCACCATGGCCCATCACCATTACTTTTTTTAAACGATATTGATAACATCCTGCTTCTCAAGACCGATAACTGATAATAAATTAAATAAGAAATTATAAAGACTAGCCCTTACCCGTTGTGAGATATTTGCCCCCCCTTGTGGCCGTGGGGGGTACTGCGCCCGGGTGCGTTTGTAATTGACTAATAAATTCATTAATAATCATTAATGTGTCAAATCGAAAAAAGCCCTCCATATTCATATGGTTAATGCCTGTGTGAAAAGTGGGAGTGATTGGTGCAGGCAGTAAGGAGCTACGGCAGTCACAGTGACAGACACACAGACAGACAGACATTGTTAGAATTATAGTATGATGATGATGATGATGATGATGATGATATATAAAGATATATATAATATATATATTTGTAAATGTATATTAATATGTGTAGTATTAGCACACTTGAAGGTAACAAATACTAGTAGTGGGCAAAGATGGATTTTTATGTTTATGGTGAGAAGCCTACTTGTTCACACAACAAGTACTCTACTAAGTACTAAGTAGGCTTAATAAATCCCATTTTGGCGAACTGAAAGAGCTCTCGCACTATGCACTAAACACTCAAACACCAACTGTATACACTTAATGCAGATCTAATATGTAGGGCTTGTAGGCCATCACAATCAAAATGACACCGGTAGGCGTGACAGCCTACCGTGACGTCAGCCTTGCATTCCCTATTGCACATACGGGTATGCATTTTATGCTGCCGATTGTATCCCCTATCCTATGCATTGGTTTCCAATTTTCTCTTTAAATATTCTATTTTATTTATGTGTTACATAATAACATTTGTTTTAATTGAAGTAGTACGGTAGTCAAACTGTACCTGATGTCGGTTGAACTGTGCCTGAAGATGCTCCTTCTGCTCTGAGACATTCTTCAGATCAACCTGTAGGTTTGCCTGCATCTCCTCGCTCTTTGACAACTGCCTCTGCAAATCTTCACACTCTTGGTCAAGAGCATCCACTCTCTCTATCATAGCCTTCTGTTTGACCTGCATGGACTGGACACAGGCTGTATGTAATTGCTGTTTCTTTTTTCTCACTTTAACCACTAATACATCATCACACTTAACTGACCTCTAGTTGACGACAAACACTTTTGTACTTGGCACTTTCTTTGTCAAGACGGAGTTGAATTTGAGAGATTTGAGTCTTCAACATCTCTGTCCTTTCCTCTAGTTTGTGACGGGCCTCTTCTTCTACACGTAAGGTCTCCACTTTCTTCTGCAGATCTATATTCTCATTTTCTACAATGAAATAAACGCTACCAAGTTAATGCAGTGTCTATATGTTTATGAAGGATCAGGTTAAAAGACACAATTTAAATAGATATAATAATAATAATAAATAATTATTACTGGGATATAAGTATTACAACTCCTAAACATGGGCATAGAATGGTTCAGTCCTTACCAAGTGCATGTAATGTTTCATGTTGTAAAGCTAGCTCCTTTTTCAGTCTGGAGGTGCTTTCCTCCAAAGACAATGTTCCTGTGACATCCAAAATATATAATAGTATAATTAGTAAAACATAGGCATTCCACCACAGTAAAATCCCAGAAAGTGTACAAATGAGCATTCACGGGTCAATTTGTACACCTTCAGTGTTAAGATCGAAGAGATTCCAGATTTCTGTGTTCATTGGTTTCAGCTCCTCATCATTGTGTTGTGTATGTACGATTTTCTGTTTGTATGTATGTTCATGTGTACAAAATATAATGTCAGGTGGCTGAGTAATATAGTAGTTGGTGTGTGTGATATAAGTCCTGCCTTAATCAAATGGAATGTTTATGTGAGGTTGTATGAACATTCATGCTTCCTCTATTTGTGTGTGCGCGTGTGTGTGTGTGTGTGTGTGTGTGTGTGTGTGTGTGTGTGTGTGCGCGCGCGCGCGTGCGCGTGTGTGTGTGTGCGCGCGCACGCGTGCATGCGTCATTCCTTCTTTGGTGTCTATTGTTCTAAATCTAGTTGCCTGTTGGTCCTCGCCTTGAGGCTACGGTACTTCTAGGCAAATGGTAGCAAAAACTGTCCTTGATGGAGGGGCCTGGGATCCTTGATAATCCTTGATTATTAACACTAAAGATTTTACTGTTCATGTGATGGAACATCACCTTTTTTCAACTGCTCCCGTTCCTCTTGAAACCTCCTCTCTGTTTCTTTCAAGGCCCTGTGTGCCTCCTGCAGTGTGTTCTCCAGCTGGTGCATGCTTGCGCAGTGCTTTTCTGTTTCCTGCTTCAATTCCTTCTGCACTCTCTCCAGCTGAGACTTGAACCCTTCTCGCTGTCTCTCGGCTGCTGCTAGTCCGTCTCTTAAAGGCTTCACTGTCCCCCTCACTTCTTGTAGATGCTTTCCCAGCCGACCCATGTCTCTGCGCTGCTCTTTGGCCCACTGTGCCACGTCGCCTGCCGTCAGGTGGCCCAGTTCCAGTGTATCCTCTACAGCCATTAAGAGAGGCTGCAAGGACGAGGGCAGACCTTCACTCCGACACAGATCTACCAAAGCATCCCCAGTCTGCCTCAGAACAGATTGCACCCGATCACAGGCGTCACAGGGGACAAGGGAAGACTCCACTGTTTGGCAGCTCACACTACGGGTATCACTGGAGATAAAAGAGGGGCTGCGTGGAACAGTGGAACTGGGACAGGGAGATTGAAAAGCAACACGAGGTTGTGGCACAAATGAAAGTGAACTTGTTGAGGACGATAAGGATGGGCAAGGTGTGTCAAGATCAATCCTTGAGCTCATAGCAGAAGGTGCTGTTGTTTTTTCTTCACAAACAATTCTCCTTGTTTTGATGTTCTTTCGAATATCTGTGCAAGTCCCCTGATAGATACAAGAAAATGACACAATTGAGAATGTCCATAAGACTATGGGCTGACATGTCAAATACTACTATTTATAATCTGTACTTGAAGGAATTAGTAAAACTACCTTTAGGTTAACAAGCTGAACTAAGTTGCTCCAATATTGTCTGACCACAAGACCGATTGATACACATCCTTTTTGCTGCGTGAGTTCTCTCCTCTGTCCCCTCAGCTGCTCAGCATAAACATTGAAACTTTGTAGAAGAAGCAATAGCCTTGTTCAAAGCAAATGAAAAGGAAAGTTTTAGTCATTAAATAGGCCTATGGTTTAAAAAATATATACCCTAAAAATATAATAATGTGGTTCCACACATTACCTGTCAATAACCAGCTCCAACAAGACACTATGGGAATGCTGGTTGAATTCATCCTCCCCGTCAGCAAAGTCATACTGTTCTAGCAGTGATACCAAATCGAGATTACAGGAGAGCTTGTCGGGGAACTTCCAGGAGGGACAGCGGACAGGTCCGGTCCTGGAGAACACGTCGAGAATAGCACCTTGGAGGTCAATGAGATCTCTTCTCAGACTTTCAACACAATCCTGGTGGCCTAAAAACTGACTCATTTTAAGATAGTTTGGTTATCTGCTTGTTGTCTGGCCTTAGGCACTAAACGGCACCGTGTCCTAGTAATCTGATAGTAATGAAGTAAAGTGTTATGATGATGAACACATACACGGCAGGGAAGCTTTCTGTATTACTTGTTGATACTGCATCTCCAAAGCAACCGCCACTAAGAACAGCAAGTACCATAATGCTTAGCGGTTAGAAGACCTTGCGTGAGTGGGAGAGTGGGACCCGGAAGTAATATACCTCCATTGTGACTGAGGTTGACGAAACCCCGACGATTAAGTAAGTACTATAAATGAGCAACTTTAGACCTTTGGCTAATCACGATATCGTTGATATATCAACAATACGAATCAACGTATAGTTCGTATTCATTTACTACTTACTACATTTTCATAGACAGTCCCAAGATATCCGAAAAACTCAGCCATGCCGCCTGGGCCTGTTCAAATTGTTCAACCGGAGCCGAACATCAAGGTAACGTTTACTAACCATTATTACCAACCTATCCTACTGTAAGGAGATAGTAGTACACTAATGATCAGATCCCAGCATTAGGATCCGTAATGTGACATTGACAGGGGCCGTGTATGTACATAACCTGCAGAAAGAAATGGTAAAAACAACGTTAAAAGTTACTAGCCGCCATTAGCGATTAGCTCATTCCTTCCACTAATGTGAGTGGAAATGTTTTTCAAAATACCATGCCAGCTATTATGCAATGAATGGGTAGTTAAGTTAATTTTTTTTTTTTTACTTTGTGACAAGGGCAAGGCTATATGTCCATTTGACTTAAGGGTCAAATACAAGATGTCTCTTATAAGCTAAAGATTTGTTTTTGCTCCAATTTGTGGTGCCGCTAAATAGTCTAGGAATCCTCCTGCATCTTTTAGTGAATGTATTCATGTCAACAGGGCGATGAACCACCAGTAGAGGAAACACCAGCCACCAAACCCATTGTTGGTATAATCTATCCACCTCCTGAGGTCAGAAATATTGTTGACAAGACTGCCAGCTTTGTTGCCAGGTTGGTTTCTGTATGTATTAAGTGTGTAAAATGTTGCAACTGGAGCTTAATTCATTTCTTGTGTCTGCATGAGCATGCCAAACGTATACCTAGGTTGTCAAACTTGTTAATAATAATTAAAAGAAATACTTTCAAGGTAGCGACACTTCAATGAAGAACAATATTTGCCAAAGTATAAAGGATGTTAACGCCTTTTCCTTTTTCTAGGAACGGCCCTGAGTTTGAGGCAAGGATTCGTCAGAATGAAATCAACAATCCGAAATTCAACTTCCTCAACCCCAACGACCCGTACCATGCCTACTACCGCCATAAGGTTAATGAGTTTAAAGAGGGAAAGGGACAGGAACCGTCTGCAGCTGTGCCCAAGGTTATGCAGCAACAGGCCCTGCAGCAGTCCCAGCAGCTCAATCAAAAGGTAGAGTATGTAGAGATGATTCCGATACCCATAACTTGCGTACCGGTCGAGTGTGTATAATTTAAAAACCAGAAAGATTTATTTACTACGCTCCTCGCGAGAGACTCCCAACGCCTTCCATACGAGACAATATCTGGTCTTACAATCCAGATATCGTGTTGTCAGAGATTTAGACATCCCGGTTAAGTTCTCACCGGACACCACTGGTTGTCCTAACTCAGACAACTAGTCCAAATTGAGTAGTATTTTATACTATTGACAATGGATTTCAAAGTGGGGTCTAGGGACTCGCATTTGTTTCCATTTGTACACGAGTTATGGGTGTTCTGGAAATTAAACAGTTTGAGAACCACTGATGAATGAATCTAAAATGTAGTGCAGCTACAAGTTAGTAAAATAATAATGTAAATGGCACCATAAGAGTATAAAAGTAGCTGTTGAAAATCAACTGAGGCATTCAAAGCAACTACAAAATAATTGATGACTTTAAATGAAATATCATGTGATAAATTATGTGGTATCGGAATGGCATAGAGTAATAGACCGATGCCAGCTTTTTAGACATTACCAGGCTTTTCCGATAGTGTACTGGTAACGGAACAACTGTACCCTGAAGCATATGGTTTTTTGGCATCGTGACAACGAGCTGTGCTTTCTATTTTAAAGTTTGTCTCCCGTGTTCAGCACCTCCCTACTTTGTGTGTGCTCCTACCTTTTTTTTGCATTGAATGGAACAACTCTAGAAAATACAGTTCATTCTGATAGTTGATTGTTTTATGATGTCATCAGTTCACACAAGCTGTTTCTCTCACTGTCTATAGGTGCAGTCTCAGGTGATTCACGAGACTGTGATTCCCAAAGAGCCACCACCGGAGTTTGAGTTCATCGCTGATCCTCCGTCAATCTCAGCATTTGACCTTGACGTTGTCAAGCTCACTGCCCAATTTGTTTCTCGTAATGGCCGGCAGTTTCTAACTCAGCTCATGCAGAAGGAACAGAGGAACTACCAGTTTGACTTCCTGCGGCCACAGCACAGCCTCTTCAACTACTTCACCAAGCTGGTGGAGCAGTACACCAAGGTAGCCATCCCAATATCTATTTAATTCTCTAAGTAGATGTGTTGTAATAATGTAATTAATAGTCTCACTCATTTGGATTTTACCTTCTACATTGTAGATCTTGATCCCTCCCAAAGGCCTGCTGATGAAGCTGAAGAGAGAATCTGAAAATCCAAGAGAGGTGATGGACCAGGTAATTGCCGTCTTTTCATAAAGAATTTGTTCACTGTGAGTTTATGTAGGTTAATGTTAATTGCTCATGTTAATTGTACATGTTAACGGTGCTACCAGGTGAGGTACCGTGTCGAGTGGGCCAAGTTTCAGGAGCGTGAAAGGAAGAAGGAGGAAGAGGAGCGAGAGAAAGAACGTGTGGCATACGCCCAAATTGATTGGCATGACTTTGTTGTGGTGGAGACGGTGGACTTCCAACCCAATGAGCAAGGTAGGTGCATTATGTGAAATGGACAAAGATACCTATGTTTACTATCTCTCTTTCCACAGCCGAGCAGTATGTAACAAAATGCATACAACATGTTAATCGTTGTTGGTGTTTCCACAGGCCACTTCCCACCGCCTACCACACCAGAGGAGCTTGGTGCCCGCATCCTAATCCAAGAGCGCTATGAGAAGTTTGGAGAGAGTGAGGAGGTGGAAATGGAGGTTGAAAGTGAGGATGAGGATGATGAGCGGGAAGAGCCTAGGACTGAAGTCCAACCCCCCCAGCCCTCAGACCAGGACACGCAGGTGCAAGACATGGATGAGGTGAGTAGACGGAAAAATATTCGAATGCACCTAACATCCAGATCTAGCAACAAAGTTATTGGTTTGGTTGCTTTTGCAATATAATGAGACTCAATCATGATTGCTTTTCCAAGGGATCTGATGACGAGGATGAGGGCATAAAGGCGCCATTGCCTCCAGACAACCCCATGCCACCCCCGTTGCCCCCAACTCCAGACCAGGTTATCATTCGTAAAGACTACGACCCCAAAGGTAACCACCTGGAAGAAACACTAATAGCATGTCCAGAGTTATATTGCCACACTTTCCTGAAATGTGTAGTCTATTGCTTTTTCCACAGCCTCCAAGCCTCAGCCTACAGTTGGTACTCCAGAAGAGTACCTGGTCTCACCCATTACTGGTGAGAAGATCCCTGCCAGTAAGATGCAGGAGCACATGCGCATTGGTCTGCTGGATCCCCGCTGGCTGGAACAAAGGGACCGCAGCATCAGAGAGAGGCAGATCGAGGATGAAGTTTATGCCCCTGGCCTGGATATCGAAAGCAGCCTGAAACAGCTGGCTGAGAGGCGTACTGATATCTTTGGTGTAGAGGAGACGGCCATTGGTAAGAAGATTGGAGAAGAGGAGATACAGAAGCCTGAGGAGAAGGTGAGTGCGGCAATGGAGAGTTCATTCTTTTTGTTAGGAAATGCCATTAGGTGAGGTAATGATTTTTGGAATTTATAGTAGGGCTGGGCAATTAGCCGAAAATATATCGAAACAGATATTTAATTAACTGAATAAGCTGTATTATACTTGCACTATACAAAAAAGGGGAACGGTGTGAGCTTGTAGAGCTGCTATTTTCAATCGTTCATTAATTCAACCCTAGTTTATAATGATGATAAATACTGTTGTGTAAAGTTTGTATGAACTTGTCTCTTCAGGTGACCTGGGACGGCCACTCTGGTAGCATGGCCCGTACCCAGCAGGCAGCACAGGCAAACATCACATTGCAGGAGCAGATTGAAGCCATCCACAAAGCCAAGGGCCTGGTGGGGGAGGACGACACAAAGGAGAAGATTGGCCCAAGCAAGCCCAGTGACCTTCACCACCTACCTATGTCGGCACCCAATATGCCTAAACCTATGAATACAATGCCGCGCCCACCTCACTCTGTAAGTTTCTAATCTTAAAGGACCAAATGTCCATAACTTATATTTAGCCAACAGCAACTGCATGTCATCTCTAACTCCTTAATGTGCTCTGTCAACAGATGCCACCTCCAGTGCGGACCACTCTCCTGTCTGCTGTGCCTGTGCTTCAAAGGCCACAAATGGCACCTGTAGTGCGATTGTCCCCTGGGCAGGTTCTAGCATCCATGCCTCCCATGATGCATGCACCCCGCATCAATGTGGTACCCATGCCTCCAAATGCTTCTCACCTCATGGCCCCCAGACCACCACCTATGGTGGTCCCAACTGGTGAGAAAACAATTAATTATACAGTAATTGTATATTCTACTCAAAGCTTATGGTAATTAGTTGCTGTAATTTTCATTTAAATCGCCCTCCCCCCAGCATTTGTCCCAGCTCCTCCACAACCACAACCACCAGCTGCTCCTGCACCTCCGTCCCATCCACCCCCGCCTCGTGATGATGAGCCAGCCAACAAGAAGATGAAGACGGAGGATAATCTAATGCCAGAAGAAGAGTTCCTACGCAGAAACAAGGTTTGTCATAGAATTTCCAAAAGTCTGTGTCAAATGGCTGATACCAGGGTCCCGCCAATCCTTGCTTTTTAGGGCAGTGATTCTGAACCTTCTTTCTTTTTATTTATTTTGAGGACCAGTTTGAAATGCATTAGTATTTGATATGATTATGTGTCTCTGGAACCCACGCTACACTGTAAAATCTGTTAATTTAACTCTGACAGTGTTACTGTACAAAAGGAACCAAATGGTTACATTTGTGCACTCCGACTCTGAGTTACGCAGACTTGTTGGTTCATTTTAACTGTGTGTGGACTCCTTGGAACCCGATCAACGACCTCTGGCGATCTCTGGGCTTCATGATGAAATACTGTTTTAGGGTACTCTGTAGATGCTCAAAATGCCAATGTTTTTTTGTTTACTGTTCTTTTATCTCCAGGGTCCTGTGGCGGTTAAAGTGCAGGTCCCCAACATGCAGGACAAGACGGAATGGAAGCTGAGTGGACAATTACTCAATTTCACTGTCCCGCTTACAGATCAGGTATGCACCTGTTTGTTGTTCTAATTCTCTCCTGCATCTGTCAAATCTAACTGAGTGCACCTGCAGTTACTTATTATGTGCAAATTCTTCTCCACTTCTCAATAGGTGTCTGTTATCAAAGTCAAAATCCACGAGGCCACTGGTATGGCAGCAGGAAAACAGAAGTTGCAGTATGAGGTATTCATTTTTTTGGAATATGTGGTATGTTTCACATGTTATGATTGTGGATGGATGTAGGCAATAATATGAATACTTTTCCTCATTTTAGGGCATGTTTATCAAAGATTCCAACTCTCTGGCTTATTATAATATGAGCAACGGTTCGGTCATTCACCTGGCACTGAAAGAGAGAGGTGGAAGAAAGAAGTGAGCCATTCGTCAAGAAAAACGTTTCTCCTAAAATGTTCCTCTATCTGCAATACATTTTTACATGTGGGTGTGTCATTTATTACCCTCACCTTTATGTATTAAGTATATTTGTCAGTAATGTTAAAAATTGTATTGTTTAAATTGTATGTACAGTATACACCATTTTGAGACAGCAATTCTGGATACAACACACTATATTCTAAACATTACTATTGTAATGATAAAATTGAGAAACTGTCAATTGTAAGTAAAGCTGAGAGCCTTGGTTGTACTACCGTATTCTTGACGTCCAGTACTGATTAGCTGCTGCAAGAGTATGTAGAAATCTAGAATGATTGTAAAATCTAATAAAGGAATGCTAGACTTTGCATTAACACGTTTTGTTTCTTAATCACGTGTATAGGGGCATATTGACTTCACTTGGAAACTGTTAATGTCGACTAATGAATGCAGGGCTGCATTCCCTCGACTCGACCACAAGGAGGCAACGTATCTACAGTGATATTCACGGCAAATGCTAACGGTTATAAAGATGAACGTGTGTACAGTAGATCATTGGGCTTGGTAGATACTAGATACGTTGTCTCCTTCTTGTGGTCTTAGAGTGTAACCAATCCCAAGGAGGATGGGTGTACTGTACCAACTCTGGTTTAACGCGTCGACAGTGAAGTTACGACGGAATTGGTGACCTGTTGATCTCTGTGACCTTAATGTTCGCCAGTGTTTTATGACAGTGAGTTGAAGATGAGAGTAGACTAGAAAGACATGATAAAATCATGTCGAGATGAACATCTCAACTAACTGCCACAAGTGTAATTGCATCAGGTATTAAAAAAAACATAGGTTAAATTCTATACAAGCCTCCTACGACTGTAGTTTAATTTAAATAGAAAATTACTATATATAAAAGGTGTTTATGTACATTGGCATAATGGCATCGCATCACATTTTCATGGGAGTTCAGACTTGAGCCTGACAAGTGACAACCACACTGTCTTTCCCCGGGCGAATAAACGACATCTGGAGTCACGGTATTCGATGGGTTGCCAAGTTCTGTATAACACTTAAATCTGTACAGTCCTATGGATGTATTAAAAAGGTCCAGCCCGTCTCGGAATGACATGACAGCGAATCAAGCTAGCGTTAGCTTGGTAAAGTAGTTGGTAGGGAATGTCTGGACTGGTTGATGTGTTAACTAGTTGATCATGTGTCGTTAGCTTGCTGACAATAAAAGACGACATAATACTGGATCGGTTTGACAAGATTAGCTAACGACACGTTAGCTAGCTAGCTAACGTTAACTCATGACTTTAGCAGCAAAGTTAGCCAGCTAGCTGACGAGCCCTGCGTTTCGTACTCGTACGTACCTCATATTTGGGTAAACTGTTACCCGTCATCTTGAGCGTTATGTTTAATGGGTTGTTCGTTATAAGCTAAATGTAAGTTGGCAGGTCAAGTTGCAGATTGATTAGCGTCGAAGAAAAAAAAACATAATAAAAAAAACATGGCATTCGAGTCGACTTTAAAGACGGAAAAATAGTTGTTGACTTTCAGCTGTCAGCAGCCAGCAAAAGCTAGCTGACATTAGCCAGGTTAACCAGATAGATACTCGCCTAACTTTACCATGGCCAAAATCGAGAACGGCCGTCGTGATTCGGTCGATACCAGGAGCATAAGGACTATAAGCAGCAGTCATATGGATGATGAAAGTTCCCTGGGATCCGACTCGGAGATCAACGGATTCACTAGTGACAGACACACTGATAAATATGGATTCATCGGCGGGGCTCAGAAGTACTCAGAAGAATCGTAAGTTCGCTACAACAACTCTGCAAAGCAGTGATTGCCTTGCCTGTGTGTACTATATGGTACTCAACTGTATATATTATGCATGGTAGTGCATACATTATTACTACCTCAACGTTTTTAAAGCCAACTCTCACTTGTGTCACCTCGCTGTATCTCCATACTGAGGCATTGACGTTTTGTCCTTCATTTCCAATGTCTCCTAAACGCTGCGTGGCACATTGCTTATTGTTTATATATATATATGCCCGTGTTTGACCTTTCATTCATGTCATGATAAGAAGTGTATACAAGGCTGGGAACGTAAACACCTTCCATTAAAAGCCGGATTCCTTCTGTGACACAGGTTTCTGAATCCAGTGCATGTATTGCTGTCAAATTAGCCCTACTCAGTCTATTGATGACAACCTGTGCTACCAATGGTCCTGTATCAGGTCTACTGTCAAATGTAATTCTGAGACACATAGATATTCATCCTTTTTTTTTTAAATGGCCAAAAAAAAAATCAATGATCTTCTCTTTTGAAATGGTTGTCAACTTGTCATGTTATGTAAACATAAATAATTCCTCTTTAATCTGGGCAAGATGTGTCAAAGCAAAGAAAACCAAATACAAGTTGCATTGTCACAATCATTATGCATTCATTCATTCATACGAATGTATTCATTCATTGCTTCAAAGGCCACTTACAGTAAGACTGAAGAAGAAAGCTTCCCTTTCTTCTTTGCTCAGGGCCTGCAGTGCAATGCTGAAAGAAAGAGTGGAAGAAATGACTGAAAGTTGTGCCAACTTTAAGCACTGGCCTTGCTAGGAGCTTCCTGTTTTCTGGAGTTTTGGCAGGCCTCAGGCCACTCACTGCTTTGGTGCCCCACAACTAGAGAGCCTCTTATGGCATTATAGGTAGTCACACACTCAGGGTTTCGTTTCAGCTTGTATGGCAATTACCAAAAGCCATCATTCTTTAAGCTTATGCAAAGCTGGAGCTAGATTCTTAGTGCACAAGACAGATCCATAATGTAGACTGCCTCATTAAAAGAAAGAGGGTTGTCCCGACTCCCAAGTAAAAGAAAAAAAAACTCACTTTGAAGACTTCTCATACACTACAATTACAGGCTTTTGCTGATCATATAATTATATATCTTAGTTGAGAAATGGGCTTCAGTTGTAATATAGGTTAGGCTACCCATACATTTTCTTTTCCATTTAGTATTCAGGGACTTTGTGAATCTGCTTATAACATTAATTGTAACAAACTTAAATTACTTCATGTCATGGGCCCATCCTTACTATAGCTCTTTGAATTTAAATAGGCAATAACGTTTGCATTGGCCGAAGCCAATTTTTGTGATTAGTTTGTGATTTTTCAATATCATCAAAGCAAACCTATGAATGAGCCCTGCTGTTTTTTGCGCAAGTTAATTTTAAAGTATTGTGACAGCCTTACACAAGCCAATGAAAATGCTGGCATTTCTCAATAACTCTTCTTGTCCTGTCTTGCACACACATCCAAGTAGGTGGGGTGCGACAGCCTTGTGGCCTAATTTTTGAGCAGAGATGACAGTTCAGCAGAGTGATGGTCAAATAAATGTATGAATAGTTTGTGCAGTCACCCCCCCCCCTCCCACTGAATAAACAACATAAGTGTTCTTTTGTTTGGTGTACACAGCATTTTCAAATTGAAATGGCGTCTGTATTATCTCTCCAGGGCCCAGGACGTTCCTCCAGCAGTACTGAGGCAGAGGGAGATTAAATGGCTTGACATGCTCAGCCACTGGGACAAGTGGATGATCAAAAGACACAGCAAGGTCAGAGCAAAAGGCCCAGGGATTTATTTTTGTACCTTGGGTGGTACCTGCCATGTGGATAATAGTGGAGCATTTGGAAAAGCCTTCTGATTACAGTAATCAACCCCACGTTACATATCTGTTTATTGGTGTCTTAATATAATTGTGTATGTATCATAGTACCACCAATCCTAACTAATAATAGACAATGCAAATAGAAAACCCACAGTGTTTGTTTGTACAAGGCTTGATGTGTATGCATGCATGCACATGTGGAGTGTTTGAATCCATACTTGTCTAGCTGGTTCTTGTGCAAATGGATCTCAGCTAAGCATTGAACGCTGACTTCAACTCATTTCCATGAGTCAGCACCAGCCAGGGCATGACATGACCCATTCCTTTATCTGAAGTCACCCCACACATACAAATTGACAGTCTGAGTGTCTGGGTGTGGCTGCACAACACTAAATTAGAGCTCTGGGGCTTAATACGGGATGTTGTTAGCGTGTAGTCTGTCCTCACAGCAGTCATATCTCAATGCCTGTTTTATAGACCAATTATTTGTTTACAAACATTGAGAATGGATGCATGGTGACTGTTTCATGTAATCATTTCAATTCCCAACGGATCCCCAAACCTGTTGTTTTGGCGACTGCTGGGTTCAGACAGTCCATTAAACCTACTCTTCAGTGTTGGCTAGTGAGGTGCCGCACACCCTAGTGAGACATATACTTCATCGCGCAACAGTATTGCTCGCAGAGAACAGCTCATATACAAGCTCACATCACGTCACTGATGTGACCGTTGTCAGAGGTGTGCTAGTCTCGGCCGTTCTCTGCACAACACATGTGACACCTTTTGAGGGATGGAGCATAAATTAGGCTTGATGGGCTAAAGCTGTGCGTGCACGAGCAGCCTGTGCTGCCATGATCAGAGCGCTCCCTCCAGTATTATGACAGCAACTGTGGTTTTGAGGACAACTGGTTTGAATTGCTATTATTGTTTACACACAACAGAAACCAAGGATTATATATTTCAAGGGCGAGAGGCCACGATACAAATCCTAAGCATTCTTCCTATACACTGGGAGAAAAACAGCATTTGAAAGTTCAGTGTGCAGTGCAGTGACCAATTTCCATTGCATTTTATGAGCACCTTGTTAGTTTTCACAACCGTTGAAGATGCAGTCATGAAACTTTGCTATTGTCTATTTCTGATGAGGGCTGAGTTCAAAGATCGGTGTGGTCGAGCAGCAAAACACATTATGTCAATTATACTAACATAGATTGACCACCAAGCGAGGATTGTTAGGTATGTTGAATACATTTGGTAGCGCTCGCCTTTTGACCAAATTCACTTCTCTTGTGTCATGTGTTCCATTGCACCGAATTGGTTGGTGTGATCCCATCACAAGATGGTCTCTAGTTTCCAAGGAGCACACACTCCCCTTAAAGGCATAGGAGTACAGAAAACAAAATACAAACTTTTCAGTTGAACTTCAACTTTCAAGCCACTATTAAGCATTAATTGAGGTTTTTCAGATGCATACTGTATGCTGGTAAAGTGGTAACATTGTGGTATACTGATCTAGCCGCTTCAATAAACATTCCGTTTGTAATGTGAAATGGCTTTTTTCACCCCTGTGCCTGCTGTGCTAGTAGGGCTCTGTTCTCGCATGACATAGTACAGCCGGGATGACGTGATCTCCTTATGGAATAGTGCCAGTATTATGTCAGAGGATGAGAGGAAACAAACTAAAAGAGTCCAAAAGGCGGAATCCAAGGTTATTATAAGTGCGGTTCCTCCAGGCTGCTCATGAAGTAAACTTGTGAAACCTGGGTCACCATGGTAGCAGGGTGGTGCTCTTCACATTAGTTCAGGGCGTGGGCATTGATGAGGTCAGAGTTCCTCTTTTATTCCAGACCGTAACAAAGTGCTGCAGGGAAAAGTTTATTCTACAGAACTAATTCCATGGAGATGGTTGTGATGTATAATTGCACTGAGGTCTCTACACCAGGGGAATATGATAAGGCTGGTGTTGATGCAGATACAGTTGTACGTGATCAGAACCAGAGGTTTTATTCACCAGGCAGAAGATGTACAAGGAGTTTCTCTTGCTGCACATGTAAACATAAATTACAATAAATAAAATAATATTACATTTGCTTCTGTTTAAATAGTGTTTAAGTTTAGTAGAGTTAAGATGACTGATTTACTTGAAATCCAGGCTCCAACACATTTTTCCACTGACTAAATAATAATAAACGTAATAATAAAACTGAAGAAAAATCGTATCAAACCTCAGATGTTATTATAAAATAACATCTTAAAGTATTACTACCCTACATCTACGTGTCCCCCCATTTGACAGAACAGTGATTGACAAGTCATTTTAAAAGTTTTCTTATTATCACAAGCCACTCATAGTAATGAATACAATTGTCAGAAAAGATATATGGTTGTTAGAACAACTTATAACAATGGTTAGAAGTGATTGGTAAAGAACAAAATCTCCCTGGAGAGGATGCAGAAAATATGTTTTACTACAGTTTTGAACTCATTGAGCTTGTGTGTTGCGTTTGTCATTTGGTGTCTCAGGTGAGACTGCGTTGCCAGAAAGGGATCCCTCCTGCGCTGCGAGGCCGTGCCTGGCTCTACCTGTCAGGGGGCAAAGTTAAGAGGGAGCAGAACCAAGGGAAGTTTCAGGTCAGTAAGAAAACAACTGCCATTCTCACTTCCCCCTTACAGCACTGTTTGTGTACTATCACTACTCTGATTTGCTCAATGTACTGTAAAAAGATGGCTGTGTTGAAACCATTGTACAGTGGTGGAAATTCACATGCCATATCACGTCAGTGTTACACTGTTTCTTATGCAGTAATTTAGAATTAAAATAATTTCTAAAGAAACTCATTTTCCCCGTGGTTTGTATATCAACGTCACTTTAATACTTCAACAAGTAACTTCTCCATGTGTTTTCTCAGGAGCTAGATAACCAGGCGGGAGACCCCAAGTGGGTGGATGTGATAGAGAAGGACCTGCATCGACAGTTTCCTTTCCATGAGATGTTTGTGTCACGAGGAGGCCACGGGTCAGTTGTGATCTGTCTTTATCCCACACAGAGTCTATGGCAAAGTCCTGCATGACATCATTCGTTTTGTTTGCGTGTGTTCTTTCCCCCACACAGGCAGCAGGACCTGTTTCGTGTTCTTAAGGCCTACACTCTGTACAGACCAGAGGAGGGCTACTGCCAGGCTCAGGCTCCCATTGCTGCTGTGCTGCTCATGCACATGCCTGCTGAGGTAGCACTTGGATTACCACAGTGATTCTCAACCTTTTTCCATGTCAAGGGCATTAGGCCATCTGCTGTTTAAACCAAGTTTAAATTCCCATTGTTGCATGTCATTGACATCTACACAGTATGTGAACACACAGGAAAGAAATATCCCATAAACTGAGTTATTCTGCTATGTTTCACTGACATCATCTGTGGGTTCTTTTCTTCTTCCACAGGATGCCTTCTGGGGTCTGGTCCAGATTTGTGAGAAATATCTTCCTGGATACTATAGTCCTGGCCTGGTAAGATTTAATCACTTTTATTACACACATATGGGATAGCTTTGGCAGGTGTTATTGTCAATACCACAAGATCATCACTGGGGGTGGGGGGTTCCAAAGTTTAGTAGAAAGCTGCATTGAACCCAGTATGACGAGCTTGAGTGCTTTACAACCTGTAGTGATGATGTGCTCTCAATTAATCTTATAATTATCTTGGAACAACGCCGATAAAGGCTGTTTCAAGGGCTTCACACACCGTCTGCGAACGCCGCGCGTCAAAACAGCCGGGTCCGTTATTTTCAATGAAAATTGAACCTATCCCACATCAGCGGCGTCCGACGCGCGCTGACGCCTCGCCTGACACTCCGATACACCACTGTTCTATTTTCCAGGCCCTGTGCCGCGTCACTGCGCACCCGGTGTGTGTTGGGCTTGAGCTGAAACACGTGCGCTGTTGGTCTAGAACAGGTGAGGAAAATAAAATGGTCTCGATTGCACCTAAAGCTTGCAAAGAAAGCTTTCTGTTTCTGGATCGTTGCCAGGGACGAGTAGGACACCTACGGCAGGACGCCTGCTGCACAATATATTAATTAAAGGGACTATTATGCAGTGTTACTGCATAAAATAAAACTGCATTGAGGGAACACAAAATCTTTACTGTAAACTATAAGCTCCCATGCAATTGGTGAGAAGGCTGCAGGAGGGAGTTTTTTGCCCTGAGAAACCCAGGCAGCACTTCCCCTATGCAGAGTTCACAGTACAAGATTTTAGCGCCAATTATCTCGCAAACACAGGGGTGGGAGCTTACACCAGCGTTGATGAAGTGCTGACCACAGCAGATTCTAATGTTGAATGAGGAAGGCTCATAACTCTTTAGTCACGATGCAAAAACATGTTTAAAAAGATTCAGGAAACCAACATTTTGACAAGATAGTCTGGCTTTGCGCCAATTATCTCACCTGACTTTGCTAGTCAGGTGAAACACATAATAGACTGTGCGGTAAGCCCTGCCCGCTCGCTCAGCTGCCTCGATACCGTTGTTAAGCAGGACAAACATCAGCGATCCTCCATTGAGGACCGTGTTATGTCGGCGTTTTTCCGAAGAGGAATAGAAGCATTCATATCAACAACATTCATACTATAATAACGCCATGGTGAAACGTTCCTGTTGGGCACCCAGAACATTTGGGGAATTTTCTTTTTATTCCTTTCCCGTGGGTGCGCACAATGTTTACATTCTAGATGAGGAAGCGGCGGTGGCGTCACTCGTAAACCCTCCCTGCTACTATCATACTGGTATTAACGTCAACCTTTACTAAACAATGGTTAAATCAATCGTCTAATAAACAACAAACAACTTACCTTGGAGCAAATTGTGTGCTTTGTAACTTTCTAGTTGCTTGTGTTGGACGGCAGCCACATAACTTCAACCACAGGCTCCAGTCACGTCCCCTCCCACTGCGGTTCAGAAAAAAAAGAACGCTGCTTACCCCCTTCTGCATCCAAAAAGTGAAGGTCCGCTAATGGTCTAAACTATTTTCTTTGCCATTCCTAAATTCAAAATAGTTTAGACCAATATCGGAACTTCACTTTTTGGATACAATGTGCAGAAAATGGTAAGCAGCGTTCTTTTTCTGAACCGCAGTGGGAGGGAACGTGACTGGAGGCTGGAGCCTGTGGGTGAAGTTATGTGGCTGCCTTCCGACCAACACAAGCAACTGAGCGTGGAGATTAGAAAGTTACAAAGCACACCATTTGCTCCAATGTAAGTTGTTAGTTGTTTATTAGACGATTGATTTAAACATTGTTTAGTTAAAGTTGACGTTAATAGTATGATTTAGTAGCAGGGAGGGTGAATGAGTGACCGCCGCGTCCTCCACCTCCAGAACGTAAACATTGACATGTGCATGTGCGCACCCACGGAAAAAGGAATAAAAAGAAATGCCCCAAACGTTCTGGGTACTTATTAAGCACTGTTGCAGGACGCCCAACAGCAACGTTTCACCATGGCATTATTATAGTATGAATGTTGGTGATATGAATGCTTCTATTCCTCTTCGGAAAAATGCCGAAATAACACGGTCCTCAATGGAGGATCGCTGATGTTTGTCCTGCTTAACAACGGTATCGAGGCAGCTTGAGCGAGCGGGCGGGGCTTACCGCACGGTCTATTGGGAGTGAATTATTCTTTTAAGCTCTTTTGTCCAAAAATTGGGCTGCAAGTCCAGTGGTTGTGCAGACAGATCAGAGCCTCTGATGAAGGCTCTTGGCAAGTAAGTGTTAACTTTATTGGTGTGTGCCAATAAGGTACTTTGTTCTCCATTTAATTTAAATTTGCGATGTGCTACCTTTTGGTGATTTTGATTCTTGCATTTGATATGTAAACTTGAAAGACAATAATCAATAAATATAGGTTGAAAAGACATTAAAATGTAGTTGAATAAAAACAATTAAAAGAATATTGCAGGTCTGCGTGTTGTTTATGTACTACCGGAATATCGCATCCTGGTGAACTCTCTTGGTAGTGTGATACCGTCCGTTTGATACCGCATTCAGGAAACCACAATGACTTAAGACACCAGATTTCAAGACAGAGTATTGTCATGTGTAGTGTGAACTGCACAGTGATCTGATTTGATGACAGACTATGGCCCTCATTTATCAATCAAGTGTAAAATCTGCCAAAGATTCTAGTGCAGGTTTCGTAGTACACCCACGTCGCCACGGCAAACAGCTGATCCTTCCTTAATTTCGTTCCGACGTTAATAAATGTGACGGCTGAAATCTATCTGGCACGCCCTATGAAATCAAGCCTCACCCTCGTTTTTGCGACATGAACGTTCTGCAATACGACCAAACAACGCATGGTAACCATAGTTACACAATGGAAAAAGAAAATGAAAAAGTTTCCCCTTTCTGCCCGCCTCACCCCCCCTCTCATACACACACACACACACACACAGGTGCACGCACACGCAACTTGCAAGCCCAACTGGTGTGTTATTGTATTTTAATATATAAAGAACGAACACCTGCATGAATTAAATAAAGCTGTAGGCCTACGCTGTCTGTTTCTCCTCTCACCTCGCTTGCCTTTCTGGTTAGTAAACCACAGCATGCAAGCCACCTTTGTTTTAAATGGTCCCCCAAACCGTCCACACTTCACACCTAACGGCCATGCTAATTTTCCCAGTCAATCATTTGATCCACGCTACGCGCCTGCTGTGTGTTGTAAGTTGTAGGCTACTGTTGTAGCCTATATTAAATTATTAAAGTCTTCATTCATGGCCCAGGCCGTGGCGTAACGGTCTGGGCACCGGACTGGTGGTCCAGTCGCGGTGTGCCGCGGGTTCGACTCCCGGACCCGACACGGCCTTTGCTGCATGTCGTCCCCCCATCTCTCTCCCGTTTCCTGTCGGCCTACTGTCTGTCCCTTCAAAAATCAATAAAAGGCGTAAGCCGCAAAAAAATATCTTAAAAAAAAAAAAAAAAAAAAAAAGTCTTCATTCATTTAATATACAACAAAATATATTAGTGAACGAAAACCTGAACCTGCGAACCATGAATTAAATAGGCGCGTACACACGCTGCTGTTTTAGGTGCATCTCCTCCCTCCTGTCCTGTCTGTCTCTTGTGGTGGTCCGTCCATGACACCGTGACCACTGACCATGCACGTTTATGGACAATCTATTTAGATTGCCTCGCGAGTCGCTGCAGTGGCTGGGCTAGTGTGACATTGTCAACTGTCAATTATATTAATGTGCTGCCTAAACCAGCCTCATGTACATGGCACTGGCACTGGTGGGCTGGCTGGGTTAGCCTATCTCCGATGCGGTCCACTCGATTCCCCTGCACTTGCGCTGGCTGGCACGCCGGCACGGCACATTTGGCATTCGAGCGTCAGGTTTCCTTAATTAAAAGGACGAGACGTAACGCGAGAAAGACATGGCTGTAGATTGCCGTAGCCATAGGCTACCCGTTGGTTGGTAGACTTGACTATAGCATAGCCTCGGTCCCAGGCTTATCTGCGAAAAGAAGAGCTATAGCTGCAGCTATGCAAATGCCTCTCGATCCATGTCATGGAAGTTAAGCAGGAGGAGGGGGGGGGGGGGATTTTAATTGCTTGCACACTTGGAAATATCCTACCAATTTCATATGACATGCCTTTACAAAATATATTTTTGTCACATGTATTATTAGTTTTATACATTTTAGGAGTGAAAACATATGTTTAGATGCCTGTGACAGCCTCTCGGCTGGTCAAACAATGCTGCTCCGCTGTTCTACGCAGAAAAACTGGTGAGGACAAAGCGTTCGACAGCTCCCGACCAGACGTGACTTTTTGTCCTACTCAAGTTCAATTTCAAGCTTTGGCGGAAATGGTAAATGCCGAAAATTTCGGTAATTTCGGCGTGCACCCATATTATGGCGTACGCACGGTTGATAAATGAGGGCCTATATGACGATGCTGTATGTGCGAGGCATAAAGCTATTACCCTAACTAACCTCAAGTTCCTCAACCATGTCCCTAAACCTATCGTAAACAAAACCTTAACCTCAA
Source organism: Protomyctophum parallelum (assembly GCF_964188405.1). Lineage (NCBI taxonomy): Eukaryota > Metazoa > Chordata > Actinopteri > Myctophiformes > Myctophidae > Protomyctophum > Protomyctophum parallelum. The sequence goes on from NC_139710.1 coordinate 44,977,196, forward strand.
TAATAATAATAATAACTTTATTTATATAGTACTTTTCTGGACAAAGTCACAAAGTGCTGCACAACAAATTCACAGGAAAATCAAACGCATCCAAACGGATGCACCACAGCAAATCAAGAACCCACAGCAGAAAGCATATTCAAAGATACAATATAAAAACAACAACAATGTAATGGATAAAAATAAAAATACCGACAGAGTTCAGTGAACAAACATTCAACGGGGCTAGGGGGGAATGCTTTTCTGAACAAGTATGTTTTGAGAAGAGTTTTAAAAGATGTCCCTAACCTAACGTAAACATAACCTCAACCATGTCCCTAAACCAAACATAACCTTTTGATGGGCAGAGCTTATTGGAGGCAGCAGACAGCATGTATTGTAAGTAAGTGTGTTCGAGGGTAGGGAGGAAAAGTCCTTTAGTGAGAAGGCTGGTTGCACCAGAACACTTGAGCATCTAGCAGCAAAACTACTGGGTATATTTAACTGCCAGTAGGTGAAACTGGCCATGTACAAGCTAGAACTTAATTAATTAGATTTGAATTAATTAATTAGTGTATGAGTGTATGAATTACACAGTGCATTAAATGTCTTTCTGTCTTCAGTATTAAGATTTGTCCACTTGTCCCCCTTTTTAGGAAGCTATACAATTGGATGGAGAGATCCTGTATGCCCTACTACGGCGCATCTCCCCACTAGCCTACCGTCATCTGGAGAAGCACAAGATTGACCCCATTCTCTACATGACAGAGTGGTTCATGTGTGCCTTCTCTAGAACCCTGCCTTGGGCCTCTGTGCTGCGGGTCTGGGACATGATCCTCTGCGATGGTAAGGAGGAAACAATATCTGCTACAACTTTGCAGTTTTACGAAGTTAAGGTGACTTGGTGAACACTGAGCAGTTAAAGAAACTTTGAACTTGAATTATGTGGTGCACTGGTAGCTGACCGGATAGTGTGTCAGGTGTCAGATAGTGTGTCAGGTAGGACGCCTACTGGTTGACAAAATAAGTAAGTAATTTGAAACATCTTTATTGTACTTCAGACATTTTTGCAATTACTTTTCCAGTGGGAGGAGGAGACATAACAGACTTGATTGTAACTTTAAATTATAAAATCAACACATTTTTGCTTTCTGGGCCTCCACTGAAGTAAGAAGAATCGCTAAACAAGTGAAACCTGAATGTGACAGCGGTTTCTGTACAGTTCTCTATTGCAGTAACACAGACTTACTTCACAAAACATGAATTCAGACAATGTATCTTCATTTACAATTATAATATATTTATAATAATATTTATTCATTCTCATGCAAGCTTGAACTAAAGTAGTTATTAGACATGCTTTAAACATCTCGCTTTCAAATTCAGTGGCCCGAGTTCTGCACAGCTAGCTCGGCTACATTCTCAGTGTTCGAGTCAGGGGGGCAGTCAGCCAGATATTTCGTGAAGCCTCATTTGAAATCGGTAGTTCATATAATGGCCTGTTGTGGCGCTGGACCGGACCCAAAAAGCCCCATAGCTCCATAGAGGCCCATGTATTTTGGCCCAACTTCACCTAGACTGTATTACCTTAATAAACATGGTCATGAATACTTTCTTCTTCCAGTCACTAGTTTAAAGTCTCATTTCTAATGTCATAATATTCTTTTTGGAAAATTATGGTCCCATTAATTAAAAAAATGACCATAAAGAAAAAAAACCATCTCGTATGTTCTGAGGGGCGTGGCTACCATTACAGTCTATGATCGGGATTCCCCTCCCACTCGAGTCAAAATAAAAACCAACGGAGAAGAAGGGGGGAAGTCCCGCCTCGTTGTCTGGGCAGCCAATGACCAGCTGGTATACAAAACGGAGCCAGCCAATGGCCAGCTGGTACCAAAGATGGCGACTTACATCAGGAATTAGCATATTATTACAGGCTTCATTTTACGTTCATGTTAGACCCGGGGAACGCTTTGTCCATATTTTTTACAGTCTATGGTTCGAGTCTAGTAATAGCAAATTCAAATTGTTAATTGTACTCTCAGACTAATACTGATTTTTGTGTACTCTCCACCACTTAGGAGTGAAGATAATCGTCCGTGTGGGTCTGGTGCTGCTCAAGACAATGCTGGGGACTCGTGAGAAGCTTAAGGCATGTCAGGGCCAGTATGAAACTATGGAGCTACTCAGGGCCATAGAGCCACGATACATGCAAGAGGGCTTCCTTGTTCGGGAGGTAAGAACAGCTGTGTGATAATCAATACAAGGGGAAGTCAGCCATTTTGGCTGAAAACTATTGGTCAAGGACCCCCAAGTTGATATACAGAATATTTGGCCATGGACCCCCATCTGATCCTTGTTCCAGGAACCCCCAGAAAAGAAGAATTGTGTAAAAAATGTAATAATAATATATAATAAATTATTCAAAATGTTCCAAACATTGTTTAGATTTCCAAATTTGTTCAAAAATAGCAGGTGTCTCAGTGTGGCACAACGTGATGTGCTGTGAGCTTGTATATCTGCTATTTTTTAATAGCCAGTGTATAATTTTCTTTTATACAATTTTCTGAAAACTTCGGCCTCAGGTCTAAATGGGTTAACCAATCCTGGCCTCTTGAAGCTGACCGACTGCCTCCATTGATGCCTTATCTTATGATGTAATCAATGAGCCTCATGCCACCTAATGATATGACATGGTGTTTCCCTCTAGAACAATAGCCGTACAGACATTCAGAGAGTGGGGGAATAGAGGAGGGTCTTGGAGCACAAGTTAAAAAATGATAGTCCAATTGAACAGAATAGTTGCTGGGCAGTGGCTGGTTCCTGTGCAAGGCTTTGTATGGAGTGTCTGTCCAGACGGACAATAGAGTCCCTTATTGGAAAGGCAATTCTTACTGGGAGGGGCCATGTACAGTATCTACACAAGCCCCAGGCCCTTTGGCATTTACTGACCACGTTCAGATTAGGAGAAATGTTTAAAGTGTACTGAGTTTCTTTTTCCAGAAAGGGCTGTCCATCTTGGGAATGTTTTCTATTGTTCAATTTATTCATATGTGAAGTCCACCAGGAAGCTTTTGTTTCCATTTGTCATTAAAATGGGAATGGTGCTCTGTCTCTGTGACAGTGCTGTGAAGATAGTATAATTCATCCTCCAGTTGAATTTAGTTAAACTTTTAGGAGAAAACGTACCATTTGTCCAACATGTTTAAGTAGTTACTTAGCAACAGCGATGACCACCTACAATGGAATTGGTTAGTGCTTAGTGGATACAGGGTTTATGTCATGTCCAGATATGTTTATATCTATCTACAGTTATGCGCTCTGCTCCTGGTGTAGGTTCTGGAGGTACCAGTGTCGGCCCGAGACGTCGAGAGAGAGCATTACAGCCAACTGAAGCGCTGGAAGAAGAACCGGGGCGAGCTGAATTTCAAAGCACCTCCCCGAATGCACGGTGCCAGGGCTATCATGTTGGCTGAACCGCCTCGCCGGCAGGACCTGAGGCAGAACCCAACCATCGTGGTGGAGGCCCCCTCACTACCTCCACTCCCCTCCCCTCGGCTCAAGAAGGGGGACAAGACCAAGGAGGAGAAGAGCAAGAAGAAAAAGAGCATGAAGAAATCTGCTAAACCCATTGAGGAGATCCCCAATCCTTACCCACTTTCTACTGACCCTCGGCAACTACCTAGAGATCCATCAGTACAGCCCCCAGTTACCCATGAGGTTCCTCAGCCTCTTCTCCAAATGCATTCTCTTCCCCAACTCGATCCTTCTCCCCAGCTCCAGTCTCAGCCTATTCCCCAGCCTCAGCCCCCCCTGTCCCAGCCTCAACCACAGTCCCAGCCACAGCTTCAACCCCTCCTGTCCGAGCCTCAACCACAGCCACAGCCTCAACCCCCCCTCTCCCAGGCACAGCCTGAACCCCCCGAGACCCAGCTACAGCCTCAACCTGCTCCGTCTGAGCCTCAGCCTCAGCCTCAACCCCCACAATCTCAGCCTCAAGCCACCCAGCTACAGCCTGAGTCCACCCCGCCTCAACCTCAGCCCCCCCAGACCCAGCTACAGCCTGAGTCCACCCAGCCACAACCTCAGCCCCCCCAGACCCAACTACAGCCTGAGTCCACCCAGCCTCAACTTCAGACCCCCCAGACCCAGCTACAGCCTGAGTCCCCCCAGCCTCAACTTCAGACCCAGCTACAGCCTGAGTCCCCCCAGCCTCAACTTCAGACCCAGCTACAGCCTGAGTCCCCCCAGTCTCAACCTCAGCCCCCCCAGACCCAGCTACAGCCTGAGTCCACCCAGCCTCAACTTCAGACCCCCCAGACCCAGCTACACCCTGAGTCCACCCAGCCTCAACTTCAGACCCCCCAGACCCAACTACAGCCTGAGTCCACCCAGCCTCAACTTCAGACCCCCCTGACCCAACTACAGCCTGAGTCCACCCAGCCTCAACTTCAGACCCCCCTGACCCAGCTACAGCCTGAGTCCCCCCAGCCTCAACCCCAGCCCCCTGAGTCCCAGCCTCAACCCCAGTTCCAGCCACAGCCTTTGCCTGGGACGATCACAGACTCGCCTCCTGAGGAGCAACCACCACCTAAAGACCTGTCTGTTGTCAAAGAGTCTCCCCTCCGGAAATCCACACAGAGCCTCAGCAGCACAGAGCAGGACACGTACCTGTAAGTCCCTCTAGGGGGGCAAAGTGTGGAACTGTATGTTTGAAACAAAGCACCAGCAACCAGCCAATCATGCCAAGGTCTCTGATGGCCAGCTTTCACAACCCAGTATGTGACATTTGGATATTACTATGTGTGTTGTTTTCAGACACCATTTTTGCCTAAAACACTTTGGGTAAACACTACTAAAGCATCAATGCTATGCGTTTAACCTACTTTGGATGCTGACACCATGTGTGTGTAATGATGTTAGTTCCTGATGCTTTATTCACACCATAAGTCTTAGTATTCAATATGCAATGGAGACATGTTACTGAGTCATTGGGAGTTGATGTCAGTCTTCTTTTGGACATCTTGCTTAAGGAGCACTAATGCCACACGATAATCTTATTTTTCTAAAGGTCTGCTTGATTCTAACACAATGCTTTCAGCTATGTAATGTCTACCAGTGAATTTCTGCTTTAAACGCTGCTACAAATGCTTTGTCAAATTTCCATTTTAAGACTACTCTAGTCACTATGTCTTAACATGTTATTGTACTAAAGCTGTTTTATCCACTAGAGGGCAGCCTTGCCTACCCTCTGCTTCCCGACCTAGGGAACCTTCTCAGAAAGAAATAACATTTTGCTCTTATTTCATTTCGTTTGATGTCAGTTTATTTTAGGATTACATTTTATTTCATTATCGTACAATAAATTGAATGTGAACTTCATTCTAAACTTTCCCCAGACGATGAACCTTTTTATACAAGTCAGTCATTAAATAGTTTGTACAGTTGGAACATTATGCTTCCTGAATTAATTGGCCTGAAAATGTAATTGATGTGTAGTGCCATGATGTCTTGCACTACATTTGTTCCTCGGTCATGTACCCCCACCAGTATTTATTTACCAGACAGTATAAAACATGACTTGTGATTTTGTAATGCCTTGCATATATTCATATTCAGTCATAAACACCCCATGGGATAAATGGGACAGCCAAAAGTCCTTAAAACTCCAGTCCTCTGTGTGCCAGGTGCTTCCATCCACTTTAAGAGCAGAAATAACTTGCTTGCTGTGTGGCAAATGTAAAGGAGAAAGACTAGGCATTCCTCACTTGTCACTATATGACACATTCCTGCCTTCTTAAAAGCGAATCTGTCTGAGAAGCTGATTCGTTGACAAATGCAACTCTGTTCTAGTTTATAGTATGTATTTGTGCACGGAATTACTTTGACATCTCTGGAAGTAGGTGAATGCTAGCAGACAAGCTGACGGTGCTGGCCTTAGTCCTGTTATTGCTCAAACATTAAGTTGTAGCCAAGTCTTTCGTGGTGTTTATATTTTTGCTAGGATTCCCAAAGCCAACATGGATCAATGTCATTTTAATATGATGTATTACCACTGTATGAACCATGCATATGTTTCTGCTACATTTGTACAAACTGAGGGGACTTCATTGTTGAAGCTTTTGGGGATTATGTTTGGGCTTTTCCTATTCAGTTAATTCGTTTTGTATCTATATCGAGGCTCGATGGCACTCTGAGGCTTCCTTGCTTTCAGAATACGATGGACAATCTTTTGACCCCAGTCCATTCAAGGGTGTTTTATGGACTTCAGGGAACTGAACATTTACAAGTCGGTTGCATATTTGATCTCATTATGGCAAACGATCGGGAGGGATATTGACCTATGCGCACAAGCTTTATGTTAGTGTGTGTTTGTGTATATCATTCCACTAAAATCTACTGCTGCATAGTGCATGTACAGGTACACTTAACATAAATAATGCAATAATGCGTGATTCATTTTTTTTTACTATCATAACTTTTTAGTTGCTTGTTTCACACACCTCCAGTCTGGCCAATATTCTGCTTTAATTTAATGCTCAGTGTACAGTAGTTATGACATGTAAAATAATGTTTTTTTGTTTTTTTGTAATGAAATTTATTTTCCAAACAAAAAACTCATTTTATTGATCACTTACATGAACTGCAGGGGGGACATTTCTAAAGTCTATCCTTGTTGGACAATATATTTCAGATAATTGTAACACTAGGGTGAAAAGTGCAACTTTGTTCCTTGGGAATACAGGGACTTTTGGTAATAACTTTTTGCAGTTCTATTTTTTGATTATTTTAGATTAAGATTGGTCATTACTTTTTTCAGATAACATAACACAGTAGCTGGAGAGACCACGAAGAACTGTCAAAGGAAATAATCCACAGATGTTGGTTTGCATTGTATAAATAAAAGATTTGATCAAAACTTGTACTTCCGTCTGTTTATTTTAACTAATGTACATTTAATCCATACATTTATTACAATTTATTTCTGAATAATTTATATAAAATTTAGATGAACATGACATCCAGCTGCCTTCATGTTCTAACTTAGTCATGTATTATCCATGTTTAGTACCCATTTCCATCAGTAGGTGGCAAGATGCAGTCGTTCCTTACTTAATTTAGTGTAAAAAAACAAATCCACTCTTGATGAAAACATTTTGACCTCTGTCCTTACTCCTTTTTAGCCCCAATCTTTGGTGTGATCAATTCTCTTAATACAACCACGGTGTCATAAATGGTCCAATTTCCGTCTAAACTAATTACAGGTTGCTTTCTTTTCTTAATTTAGTGCTTGAATTGACAAATGCCTATTTTTCCCACCTGAAGGTGTGACTTAATTGGGTTGGACACCACATCCTGATCCTGCTTTGGGCTTAAAGAGTTCAAATTGGTACCTCCATGACCTTAGTAAAGTCTCGTAACGTATTTTGAGTGGTGCAATTGGCCTCAGGTCACAGGTGAATGTTATTGTTTAGAACTAATTACTTGCTAGCTATAGGTAAATGCTAGGTAATTCATTTAGTCTTTGCACTGTTATGACCTGGTAGCATATTATATGGAGATAGTTTTGTAATCGACACACGTATTTGGTCCCTTATGGGTCATCACAGTCGGCTGCCATTGGAAACTGGCCCCCGTAAAATCTGAATCCCCCACCCACCCCTTTTTCCCCTCACTGTATATGTTTTTCTCCCCTTTTGACCTCCTCTATGATGATTTCCTGTTTTTGACTATATAGAAGTGTTTATTTGTACGTCTCTAAATGTTATGATGAATTGAACATGGTGGACCCTATTGTAAACAAGTGTAATGCTTATGGCGTCGTCCACAGTTAACAGTTTTGTATTGAGTTGTGCTTGAAATGTACTGTAATTCTCCAATCTGTTAATAAATTCTTCAATTAATCAATCAGTCAGTATTAAAGCAAGAAAAATAGGTGCAGGTATAACAATAGAGGGATAGAACTAATATGAATAAGGATAAAAGTATCCTACATAACTGACGTAGAATAGAATAAAAATAATGAAATGTAAAAGAATAATAAGAATGTATATTTTAGTATGTGATGTATCATGTTACATCCTACAACCAGGTAGACCATATGTAGGTGTGATGATTATGATACAAATTAACTACAGTAAATAATCCCTTGTCATATTTAGTAAGCCACCTTTAATCATAAACACACTGCTGTTGACTGACATTCCACCAGGGCCATTATGGACCATTATGGGGTGTGATGTTTGCCTACACGAGGCACAGCAACAGTTAATGGTCTAGGTCTGCTAGGAATGCATGCACCGTCACGCTCTCCTTCTCTCTGCACTGGACACCTGGCCCTCTTTCAGTGCCACCGTGTCATTTACATCTCAAAGGGGAGCCACCAAGAAGGCTCCCTCTGTGCTCTCTTCCTTACTCGAGAGATGATCTGATTTATCTCTCCATCAACGGAAATATATGCCCAAAAGAGCACCACCCCTCCTTTTCTCATCTCCTCGACTAATAGAGACGGGGGGTGCTGGAAAAATAGAGAGACTTGTGATCGCCCGTGTGATCCCCGACCCAACGGACCAACCCTGTCACAGTGGTTGATTCATGGGATGCGGGTGACTTTCCCTCTGCTCCCAGGCTCAATGTGTTGTGTGCGATAGGGGGAGGGGGGGGTGGCATAGTGCAAAAAGCAAAGGGCGCCTATGTTTCAGACGTATCCAATTCCCACGTTTGATGGAGCATGACAGGTTGGCTCAGGTCAAATTAAAAGGTTTGTGGTAATGAATCTGAGGTCAGACCTTGTAATCGTCTGTGCAGGTGAGCTTTTCATGGCAGGCGGCAAGCAAAAAAAATGTTATTTATTGCACCGAGGGAAAACATTAGTCTTTGTGGAAGACAGGTCAGGCGTGGGGGATCCCCGTGTCCAATCTGGGGATGATAATTGAATCAGCCCTCTGTTTTCTCTCAGAGTGAAGTTTTCATCGTTCACTGTGAAAGGGGAGCTCCGCACGTTTGTGTTTTCCTCTCGTGACCATATGCATGACATTATTCTTACCTCACAGAGCCAGATCTTTGACAGCAAAGATAATTTTGTCTCTTTTAATCTCCATTGAGTATACAGTGTTATTCCATGTAAAATGTGAATTGTCAGTGTCATTTATTGCAGTCTGCATTCTCCATCACCACATCAACTTGAGTGGAAGCAGGTCAGCTCTGTCTCCCCAGACATGGTGTGTGTAAATATTCTCTATGCTCTGGTTCGTGTAAGCTATTTTTACCCATGCCACACAGAGACTACTGTTTAATAATGTTATTATTATCATGTCTGCTAATGTTTTCAGTCTAATGCTGAGCTGTGCCTGAAGGGTCAACTACACACAGAGGTTTGTCAGGACACTGTAACTACAGTTTTGGCACCTGTTGCATGTTTCCATGGTATCATAATTGTGCTTCCATATATGGCCCACGGTTGTGGTTAGTAGGTGTACTTAGCAGCTGGTAAATTTAACTCTGAATAACAAGCAGAAATCCCATGGGCGCATTACCAAAGTACAAAATGTATACACTAGTGTAAATCCGGTTACTCCCAGTGGACAATCGCCCCTGCAGCGGCAGATTTAAGAGGGGTAATACGATTTAGTTGTGTGCTCAACTCAGCTTGCCACTCAGTGTATATACTTTTAAGAAATGAGGCCTCGCTGTGTGAAGTGAGAGTTTAAGGATGTGGGTGAGAAGCAAGTGAGAATGCAAGTGAAGCATAGCTAATGGTCTTCTAATCGTCAAGGTTGCTGTTAAGCATAGTAGGATATTCAGCTGAAAGAGATGGGCGTGTGGTGGGGTAAAATGGGGGTTAGCACTACACACCTGCGTGCCCCTTCTATAGGTTGTCATACTCCTGGAGGAGTGCTGAGGCATTTCGTTTAATCTCAAACAGTTGTCCCCTACACCCATCCTTCTGACCTCTTAACCCACCGCATCCCTGAGCTCAGTAAGTGCCAGAGGCGTGTGCCATTATGACTGTGAAGGCTTGTCAAGTAAATGAACCGCAAGCATAAAAGCCTGCATTCTCCTGTCACCTGTGAACTCTGTCAAAGAGTCGACTCAGTGACTCCTCCAGCTCCTCAGTTTATCCACTTAACTTGGATTTTGATTTTCCATTCCGATTGGCTGACATATTTCCCTGATGAGAAGACATGAAGTAATTGTTCACCAATTTCCACGTTATTCATGGCCGGTTTCACACTACTACCCCTATTTCTAAAAAGCTTACCCCACACGCTCCTCAGTTTTTTAGATGGTGGTGACAGTCAGTAATTAAATAAGCCAGGTAAAGAATTAGCTGTTAAATGGCTCTCTCTGGGTGTTTGTTTACTTGTGTATGTGCCTGTGGAGGTTCCTGGTCAGTGGGTGATGAGTTACACACACAGATGGTGGGCATCAGTGGGCCGACTAGAGGCAGATTAGCAACCTCCCGAGTCTGAGCAACCCCCAGACCCCAGCCTTGCTCCCACTCCCACCCCAGACCCCAGCCTTACTCCCACTCCCACCGATCCCCAGAGGAGAGCCTGTCTGTAACTCTACTCGCTTTGCCAAAGCAAGTGTGTTGATGGAGGCTGACCATGGGCTTATCTCGTCTCATTTGGCCATCGCTGGGACTAGCGGGCTTGGGGGGCTCCCAGAGAGAGGGGGTGGGTGGGTGGGTATTGGATGGGGGTGGGTAGTGCATGTGTGTGTGTGTGTATGGGGGGGATTGTCTGTTTGAAACAGCCAAGCTTCTTTTGAAGTAGTATCACTGTACCTTGTTGGCATAAGATTTTCATTTTTTCATCTATCAAAATGCAATTGTACCTACATACATTTAGGTTTTTGTGTGCTTTTTCACAAGAATTGATTGATGGAATAGTGTATTAGACAGAAATGTAAAAAAAACAGCAACAGAGTACAGTCAAACACTTAGTCGAAAAGGGAGAGCACCAAAATAAAGTCCTTGTTTCCATTTAGGCCCTATAAAGAATGCCTGTGTTTAATAGTTGATGCTGTGGTTCTTAAACTTAATCAAAGAATAATAACCATTTAATATTTGTCTCCTGAATGCCACACGTATACCACCTCAATGGGGCTACGAATATATAATCCCCTCTTCCTCTGCACAACAAAATAATGCTTACAGTGCAGAAATTGGCATCGATCATATCCACGGTGCACTGGACAGGAAGTGTAGTTCAAACAGCCCGGGTCAAAGGTCATCCAGATGCATTATAGATGGGTGCAGGAGGAGGGGGAACTGGGCAGCCAGTGGGTGAGCGTTTGGGGGCCTGTTTATTTTATAAACAGTGGGAGCAGATTAGTAGTGGAGCCAGGCTCCCCCAACCATATGGGGAGGATGTCCTCTGTGTTGGGAGGCACTTAAACCATTGTGCTCATGGATGAGGCCACACAGTCACTGGCATTATTTCTGATTGCCAGTAATGGTAAGCTGATGTTCTTGCCAACGGACGCATTTAGACCCATTGATGACTGTACTACATCACTTCCATTGTAGCATAATAGAGCACTGAATGATTGCAAGAAACACAGTTGTGCTTATTTTGAGTCATTAGTGGTGTTGGCACACGCAGGCCCTTGCTGCTATGCTGGGAGGTAAAAACAGGAAGTGGATGACCCCCGCGACCTCAGCGCCAGTCTAATGAATCCTGCTTGGAGATGTTTGTGTGAGGCTCATCTCCTGAAGACTCATGGCCCCTTCCTGCCATTGTTTGGGGTTTTTGTGAGATTCGGTAGCAGTAAAGAGTCTTTGATGACTCAAGCTGTCAACAACTCTCCATAGACAGACGGTTCTCTCTCTTGGCTTCGGGATTTATGCAAAAACTCTTCTCAAAAGTATTTTTGACCACTTTGATTCCTTATCTGAATCAATCATGAACGACATGAATTTATTGTGATTCATTAACATGATCTTACATCTGAATAGATTTCACACCAAGACGTACGTGGCATTTCAATGATTTATTGTAACGAATACCGGAAGACTCGACCCGAGTCTCAGAGAGATCTCGCCCCGGAAAGTGAAGAAGACTCGCCAAAAAAACAGAAATCTCGTCCCGAAAGTGAAGACGACTCGATTCCGAGCGATTCGATGCCGATGGAGAAATCCCACATAGTTAAATTACCTCATAGTCATGCTGCATGCGCTGTTGGTCGATGAAGAATTATAATCCAAGGTTTGTCAATCATAATATGGTTTATGGTTGAAAGTAAACCATAATAAGTCAACTTTAAGAAGAGATCTGCAGTCATTGTGCTGCAGACAGTGCAGAGTGCATGAGAGCAGCTCCGCTTGCTAATTGAGTTGACATTTGCGCAACTTCACTGCATGGCATTACAGTAATTAGTTATTTGCCAGCACCTGCTCCAATATAGGCCTAAATCAAACTTTATTTATATAGCACATTTAAAACAATAGAAGCTGACCAAAGTGCTGTAGGCCTACAAGTGGAGCATCACCATCGGCGCACAAAAAGAACATAATTAAAAACAAAACACAGGCAAATAGTATAGGCTACATAAGTACAATAATACGATCAGGTGCAATTAAATGCCAAAGAGAAAAGGTGTGTTTTCAGTAGAGATTTGGTCTGGGTCTGTAGGAGCTGCTCTGCATGGGAGTTCACAGTGATGGAACAGGTCAGTCTTCAGACAAGAAAAAAAAAAGATATCGCTGGCAACGGCAAAATCAGTTCTCCGCATCGCCAAAATAAATCTATAGGCCTAGTTTCATTGCAGATCTTTGAATTTTCGGTGCGCGCACTCACCATGTGAATCCAAGCAGGTCCTCACAAGTATAGGTACACCGCCAGGCTCCACAAGGATCTCAGCGCAATGGCACATCGATAAAAGTTGGGATTTCACTAGTGGCATTATTCAGGCAATACTCAACAGATTGTTATAATTCCAAGTGATCTATAATCTGTGAAGTTTATATTTTCATTTGGGTGTAAGTAATGTTTTTATATGACTTATCAAACATGGTAGCCTATATTTAATGTCCACTGAGCTGTGGTACGCTTGCCTACACTCTCTCAATGAAGTGAAGGAAACTCGCCAGAATGTGAAGGAGAGTCGCCCCGGGTAAAAGTGGCGAGTCTTCATGTTACCATTGTAACTAGCTGAGCCTGAGCTGTGTAATGAGTTTTTTCTTTAAGGTTAGATATTATAATGGTGGATGATGTCAAAATGACAATTTTTGTCACTGTAGCAGCGGCAGCCTATATTTGATTGCTTTCCATGGACGTTATGCAGACTATATTTTTAGTGAAGCACATACATGCATGCACTCGCTGCTTCTGGGATGCATCTGAAACGTGTCTGGTGGAATCACAAGCGTTGTCTCTAGAGCACTGGTTCCCAAACAGTGGTAGATTTGTCTGGTTTCCAGGCTAAAACAGTGGGCCAATGTTGGAGCCATTGTTATGGGTCGCGACCAGTCAATTTCCCTTTTAGTTTCTGTTTACAATTTTCCAAAATTTCAACGCAAAAAATCAAACATTTTCAGAAATGAAAAAGACACTTTCAAAAGAAATTCCATAAATGTAAAAATAAAAACAAAATATAAAATGAATTCAGAAGTAGTGAAAATAGCCGATCTACAAGCTTACACCGCGTCACATTTTTGTGACACGTCGTAGATCTGCTATTCACTAGTTTGAGTCCCGGGGAGACATTACATTTGTCTTCTGGGTCTCGACCAAAATAATTGGGAATCACTGTCCTAGACTAGAGTGTCCTCGATCAGATGAGGCTGACTGTGCCTGGTAACGCTTTCATGGTTGGATCTCATACAGTGGAGCAAGTTGTCAATCTTGGTGGGCCCCCGAAGCAATCTACTGATGACGGATGGGCTTAGGTGTGCCTGTAGATCCCCCCTGCCTGGCTTTCTAGGCAGACAGATAATCTGTTAACTGTGCCATGTCACTAGTGCTGACAGGCCTAATGTTATAATTCTTTGAATGTGTGTGTGTGTGTGTGTGTGTGTGTGTGTGTGTGTGTGTGTGTGTGTGTGTGTGTGTGTATATATGTGTGTGTGTGTGTGCGTGTGCGTGTGCGTGTGCGTGTGTGTGTGTGTGTGTGTGTGTGTGTGTGTGTGTGTGTGTGTGTGTGTGTGTGTGTGTGCGTGTGTGTGTGTGTGTGTGTGTGTGTGTGTGTGTGTGTGCGTGTGCGTGTGTGTGTCTGTCTCACCAAAGTAATCAGATGAGATACTATACTCTAGACCAGGGGTAACCAACCAGGGGCTCGCGAGCTACCAGTAGCTCGCGGGAACCTTTCAAGTCGATCCCGAAGTGACGGGCAGCAATACACAGCAGAATGTCGTTCGCAAAAAAAGAGCAGATCTACAAGCTAACAACGTATAGAGGCTCGATGCATTTCAGCTTGAAGATCTGTTCCCCTTGCTTCCACCGCACCGCCCTCGGCCCTCCCCCTTTTAGCACTCTGTGCTCATGTGCTGTCTGTTGTTCCCCTCGCAGGCAGCACACAGAGCAATGAGAGCATCAGAGTGAACGCAGCATGATAGCGTCCCCGACACGTTGAATATTATTATTTGTAAAGTTCGAACGCCAACTTTTAACACTGCACGGCTGCACGCACAAATAAAGAGTGCACTCGGCACTCGCACATGACGGATTATTATCGATCAAAACAATCCTTAGCGTGTTGCACAGCATGAATGATATAGTAATCACCGACCTGGCTGGATAAATATCACTATGACAAATTGTCAAAATGTTTAGTGCCGCTGTCAAAACATGACACAGTGAGAGTTGAAGATTCTAACTATTGAACAAGAAAGCCACAGTTTTGAAGGAAGTGGGTCCTAGACAGGGCTTGACGCTTAGCTCATGGATGCATGGATGATAGACAGACTATCCGTTTTTATCCTGCTGTTCCATCATGTGATATTCGATGCAGGGCAAGATGCTCGATTGTGAATTAAATTGTAACATTCTCCTTGGCTTTGACTACTTCAGACAGAACATCTGACACACAGCTACGGTAGACTATTAATTTACTATTAGCTGTTAACTTACTCGGCTGCCTACCGTTGCTCGTTAATCAGGTCACACAATGGATGGACCACTGATATTTATCAATCCAGGTCGGTGATTTTGTAACATGCTTTTGTAAGCGACGCTAAGGATTGTTTTGATCGATAATAATCCGTCATGTGCGTGCGCGAGTGCACTCTTTATTTGTGCGTGCAGCCGTGCACAGTGTTTCTCCCACGTTTGGTTAAAAGTTGGCGTTCAAACTTTACAAATATGTGAATATTCATTGAAATGGGAAACAAAATATTGTGCTGTAAAAGCAATTCATGTCCTTTGCATTTTTTTTTATTAAAAAAAAACTTAACAAAGAAGTTTATTTGTATTTTTGTCCTAATATTTTTTATTTCTAATACATTTGTCTTAAAGCGCAAATAACATACTTTCTAAAATGGCTTTTAATATTTAATATATTGTCTATGTCCCTCAAAGTTATTTCTAATGGTTTTGAGCCTCAATCACCACTGATATAACCAGGCCTTGTCATTTCTTTCTGGACTTTGAAAGCAGTTTTAGCTGCAGTACCACAATGTCCTGAGGTGGTGGGGGTGCAGATGCAGATTATTTAATATTTGAGTCATTATAATACTGATGCTAGATAAAACCAGGTTGTTTCCATTCCATGCCAGCTTGGAAAATCGACAATGGTGGACATTGTAAACAAAGTGGAAATTATACAAAGTAGGGTGACATTGATGACATCACGATGAGGCCAAAATCAGTTGAGCTGTTCCTGAGAGCAATTTCTATTAAAGCACCTGATATGATATGAAAGCCTGATTGTTCAAAATTGGTTATTTGTGGGGATAGAAAACACATATGGGAGCTCCAAAAACAGAAAAGAAATGGAAAAAGTTTAATTCTATGTTATAGGTCCTTTAATATTATTTGACATTGATAATATAACTTACTATACGTTTTTATTCTTATTTAAGCTTTAGTCTTTGTGTGGATGTGTGCACATGCATTGAGCCTGTCAGAAATAGCAAAAAAACAAGTGTTTTTTCTAACACGTTTTAGTGGTAGATCTTGGCTTACAATTGGGAATAAAATGGGCTCTTGGGCTTGAAAAGGTTGGTTACCACTGCTCTAGACTTTAGTGTCCAAATCCAAACTGACCTGCAATAAGTGAGCAGGCTGTGGTTGTTGTTGTTGTTGTTGTTGTTGTATTGCCTATTGATGAGCACGTCAGCTGTGTGTATTGAGTCTGTGATCTTTTGGTGAGTTCTCTGACCAACAGGCGGCTCCGACTGGGCCCCATGTCCCCTTCTGGGTCACCATTGGATGTTCGCTCTGATGCATGCAGTCCCACTGATCTACTAGCATCAGCAGATACCCCATGACTAGATCATTATTAAAAAACTGAATCCAATCCTCTTCGGATCAAATAGTAATCTCAGCAAGGCAGATGGCTTCTTGGTTAGAGTGGGTGACAATATTATCACACGAAAAGATCAAATTACCTACCTAGGTTCCATCCTGGAGGCCAATCTTTCCGGTGATAAAATGGCCACCAACGTAATCAAAAAAGTCAATCAAAGAACAAGATTCCTTTACAGGATCTCCTCACTGGTCAGCAAAAACACCTTGAAGACCTTAACAGGAGCCCTCGTACAAGGTTTCTTTGACTATGCATGCACCTCTTGGTACCACAGCACCTCAAAGGCCCTTAAAACAAGGCTCCAGACCTCCCAAAACAAACTGGTCAGGCTCCTACTTGGCCTCACCCCCCGAACCCACCTCACCCCTGCCCACTTTGACAGGCTGGGATGGCTTAGGGTCGACGACAGAGTACAGCATCTTGCAATGGGTCTGGTCCACAAGATTCGATACACCACCAAGATACCCATGTACCTGTCTAAATACTTCCTTAATGTAAACGAAGTCCACACCCACAACACCAGAGGGAGTGCAACAAACCATGTACAACCCAGATTCGGCACAAACAAGGGACTAAATTCTTTTCGCTCCTATGCCACCAAAATGTGGAACGCCCTACCAACAGTCATTAAGACATGTGAATCCCTTGACTCCTTCAAAACCGCTCTCAAAGGGCACCTACGGATGGCTGCAATTCGAAACTGGCCTCTGTAAAATCTGAATCCCCCCCCCCCCATTTTCCCTCACTGTATATTGTATCTTTTCCCTTTTTTGCTTTCCATATGATGAATTCCTGTTCTGTACTTTAGCTACATAGAAATGTCTATTTGTATGTCTCTAAATGTTTGTATGTCTTTAAATGTTTTGATGAATTGAACAATGTGGACCCTGTTGTAAACAAGTGTAATGCTTAATTGGGTCGTCCACTCACAGTTGACAGTCTTTGTATTGAGTTTGTGCTTAAAATGTACTGTAAATTCTACAAACTGTTAATAAATATTTCAATCAATCAATCAAATGGTTCTAGCTTTTTTTTGTCTTTTTTATTTTTTTAAGGGGAATGATACTCTCTCGTTAAAACAGACAATATTGTTTCTTCTTGAGTACTGGATACACCTCCCTCACCTCCTCCTCCATAACCTGTCGTTATGGAGACCAGATGAGGAGAAACCTGAGCATTGCAGGGTGCTCTTTCCTCAGAGCAGGACCCATAAAAAAACTAAGCAGCCGTTTTGATGTTCAGCAGTGCTGATGGGGCCCCCTCTTAAAGCGATGGCCCTGGAGTACAGTAACGTGGGGAAGCGGGTCGAGCACTGGAGCAGGGTATAGCTGCAGAGAAGGAACAAAACAAAGCGGATTTGTTTCCCATGGAAAGAGAAGAGACTTGAGTGTGTGATTTAGAGTTTAGAGTGCGCCATAAGGGATGTGAGAGCAGCTCGTGTATCAACACTAACGGTGTTGTGTCTTCAGAGCCTCGTGGCGTGTGATGGAAGGCGGATCGGGGCCTTGTAGGAAGACTTGTTAACACACCGCCGTGGTGCAGAGCATGCACTGCCAACCGGGAGAGAAACAGCTTGGAGCTTTTTAGTTTTAGCCCACAAGGCTGGATCTCGCCCCCCAAAATATTGTTGGTTTATGTTGGATTACCACCCCTCGCAGCGGGCTGTGATTCTTGATTAATTCTGTTATGCCCCTTCTCACTCAGGTTGCATTGTGGGTATAAAGGCCTCAACGGAAGAGTTCAGCTGCAGGTCATTCATAAAGTCTTTAAACTACTAATCCTAGATACATGCACAAGCCTGACATGAGAATGTTTATAAATTAATTCTAAGAACAACATAGTCATCCCTTTGTGTCACATGTTGAAAGATGGCCAGTGGAGATGATGGTTCAGAGAAGGTTAGGGTTGAATAACGATGCAAACAATTACCCTTTGAGTTTGAGCGGTTCTGTAATGAAAATGAACAGCTCTGCTAAAGACAGAGAGGTACTGGACTGTAATTTGAGTCGCTGAAATTACAGCATTGCAACGGCACATCTGGATCTTGAGCATTAGTTAATGTTGGGGTTCGTGCATGCATTTATATCCGTCCGTTGCACCGTATCATTAATCTCCTTACGGTCCATGTATAACCATGATTGCATATGTGCCCTGTTGTCACCCAAACTCAACCACAATTATAATGTCTGAGCCAGGCCTCATCAAGCCTTACCACAGATAGACATATGATCATGATTGCTGTACATGAGCGGAATGTGCTAATTGTCAATCGTGGAGAAACATGGCCATGAATGAATGAAGCTACCAGGATCTTTTATTGTGGCCCTCAGTCGTGTTATTGGACACAGGCTTTTCATTCGTTTCTGATTAAAAGGAGTGTCAACCAGAGGACATGCGTTGATTTTATCAGCTGAGTTCGCAACAACTACTTCTGTGTTTTCAAATCTTTATCTTTTTCATTTAATTAACCCTGTACATTTGGTTGAAAGGTGTTTGGTGAGGTTACATGAGGGAACTGCTGACTTAAGGCATAGGTGGGAGTCTGAGGGGTTAGGGGCCCTGAGAAAGCAGAGCTATACACTGGGATGGCGTGCGGGCCACGCCTGCCGCGCCTGCCGAGGAGATTAGCAAGGACAGGAGAGAGCGAGCAGGGGCTGCCAGCGATAACAGCAGGAAAGATAATAAAGGAGAAGGTGTTTCCTGTGAGTGCTCCCTTAGGAAAAATGGCTGCTCCATCCACATTATCATAGCCTGTATTTCTAGGCTATATGGCTCAAGGCTGGGCTACCATCTTGAACTGATTTACTCCTAGGCCCCGTAAATCAAACACAAAATGTGCAACCTTGGTTATCACAGGAAGGGAGAGGGATGTCGGGATCTGTACTTTGAGCCTATATCAAATCCACTAAATGTTGCACAATATGTACTTAAACACAGTATCCAGTACACACGCACGCACACACATATGCGCGCGCACGCACGCACGCACACGCACACACACACACACACACACACACACACACACACACACACACACACACACACACACACACACACACACACACACACACACACACACACTCACACACACACACACACACACACACACACACAGTCACACACACACACACACACACACACACACACACACACACACACACACACACACACACACACACACACACACAGTCACACACACACACACGCACACACATGCACACACACACATGCACACACACACACACACACACACACACACACACACACACACACACACACACACACACACACACCCGCTATGAAGATGCTATTATGCCACACGATCCTTCACCTTGCTCAAACGAAACAATGGCCTTAGGTCACATTGCGTGTCCTCACTGACTGGGATTCTCATGATTGTATTGGGCCTATTGTACTGATGTTCCGCTGCTCTGGCCCTGCAGGATGGAGCCACATATGGGATTCAGCTTCAGCCTCTCCAGATGTCACAGGTGCACTCAATTTCATCACAAATTAGGTGCTCAGTCAGGTTGCCTTCAGTTTGTTTGAAACCCCATCCAACAAAGACATCACAACCAGTCGCTTTTACATTTGCAAAGTGTTCCAACCAAAAACGCACTGAAAAAAGAGCTTTGTTTGGCCTGGACTGTGTTGGCAAGCTGTTGGTTCCAGTTGAAAGGGCCAAAGCAGAGCCCAGCTGACACTTAATCACAATCACACAGGCATTGGTTCACTTAAAGAAGAGTAGGCCTGTAATTATGCAACAATGAGGCCCTCAGGCACACATATTGGCCCCACTGGTGGTGGCCTCAGAATTATTGATCAAAGAGGAAAGACATAGGCAGGCACACACAGGAAGAGTGGGTGGAGAATGAGAACTACTGTAGTAGAGATGTTGGGCTGTGTGAAGAACAGGTGACAGACATCTTACAGGCCAAGGGTCTAATTCTGGACTACTGTAAATGATTATATCGTGCTGAGAATTTGCCACCCAGGAGTAGCTATGCTGCCAATGCCAGTAATGTAGGAGAGGAACGTGACAAGGGCTGTGGTCTTTTTGGCATCAGGTACAACTCAGTCATTATTGTAACAGACTTTGGCTAGAGTCTGGACAGAGACAATATTGAAAATAAAGCTAAAGCTGAGTAGAGTGCCTTTATAAGGAGACGTCTCTCAACTATTTGTCCTATTTCTGAACAAGCATTGGTTGTTATTAATAATAACAACTTTTTTCAGTTTGTTATAGCCACTTGTTTGAGTCTGGGTGAGTTACATAAAAGATTCAGTTCAGGGAGGGAAAAAGCATCTATAATTATATTGAGCTGTGGTGATATCTGATCCTAGGGGGGATTTACTAAATTGGCCACAGTTAACTATCTTTAACAGTTATAAATCTCGCTTATAGTTATATCAACATGAACTCTGACCGTTTCGGCAAAATCTCATCGGCTAGCATTAGCGCTCGTTCCGTGGTCATACATTGACCGGCACGTGTAAAATACAGTAGCTTATTCAAGTATGAATAATCCAGTGTTGGTTGCTGCATGGATCCAAGGGGCGACTGTTGCACACGTGTGTCAGTGCCGTGTGTGACGGAGGCCTGCATACAGATGGTGTTGTGGAAATGGTCCAGCTAGGCCTCCACCCCTCTCCTCCCCCGGACCTTGTCTCAGCTATCGCTCTGATGTCATGGGAGAGGTTGCCATGGTTGAACCAGGAGGCCCTCGATCCTCACCTCTGTTCTAGATGAAAAAGTCACAGCCTGGCTTTGTAAGTAAAAGAGGGTTTGAACATGCCCGTTCAGTGACACCCACACACACACACACACACACCCATAACCACACGCACGTATTTATGAGAATAAGAATTATTCATGCCGTTAAGATCTATATGTTATAGAGGTAGTTATATCTGACGATGCTAACATACTTTTTCAGTCTATTCACAGCACGTCAGGATCTCTCTAGTGATTTGCAATGAAATATTCCCTCCATGTGAATTGCGTCACACTAAGCGTCCATAAAGTGTGTCCGGTATGCGTGCTTTGAGATACTGAGGGGGATGAGGGTGCAATTATGAGTGCTTGTGGAAGCTGTTCTGAAGGTCCAGGGGCCCTCAGGAAGTCATAGGAACCAGGAATCTACATGGTGTGACGACAGGAGCGCCCTGTCTCACACAGTCCACTAGTGAACTGCAGTCATACGATTAGTCATCTGTTTGTAGCCTTAATGTACAGCTTCTCATTGTATTGGTTCTCATTACAGCTTCTCATTGTATGCTTTCTTCAGGATTGGGACCATCACTGATTTTCTCCAAATCTGTATGTGAGTCACTAGACTCACATACAGTGCCTGAGATTTGGAGAAAATCAGTGATAGTCCCAATCCCGAAGAAAGCATGTCCACTAGAGAATACCGATTATAGGCCTGTGGCTATAACATCTAATGTAGTAAAAGCACTGGAGAGGATCCTGACAGAGGAACTCCGAATCAATTTGCATATTCTAAGAAACGCAGTACATGCGATGCATCTCACTTTGAAACACCTGGAAAGTAAGGTAGCATACGCCAGATTACTTTTTATCGACTCCAGACTCTCAGACCACAGTATGATTAGTGTCCATGACCATAACATCAAACAGGTCCCCTCGTATAAATACCTGGGAGTACAGATCGACGAGGACCTGAGCTGGCACACGCATGTTACAACACTGTGTTCTAAGATACACCAGCGTCTACACTTTTTCAGAAGACTTAGGCTTTTTGGAGTCAGTGTAAATATCATGTTGACCTTTTACAGAGCTAGTATAGAGTCAATCCTAAAATACGGTATGTCCAGCTGGTTTGGCAATCTAACTGTGAACTACAAATCTCAAATAAGTAGTCTAGCAAACATGGCTGGGAAGATCATGGGCATGTCCACCCCCCCCCCCCCCCCCCCCTCATCACTCCCCAGGCCATCTTTGAACAAGCAGCTCGGAATATTGTATCTGACCCCTTGCATGTATTGTACCGAGAGTACGAGCTAATGCCATCCGGTAGGAGGTATAGAACTCCACGGGGTGTGTATACTAGATTTAAACACTCTTTTGTTCCCCTGTCAATCAAAATGCTCAATCAGAGATTGCCGAATGCACTTTAATGACTCAGAGATTCAGGGTTTGCCAAAAGCACTTTTTTGACTAGTTGCACTTTTTCAAGGGAATGTGTGCAATATCTCTGTTTTGTGTATATGGGTGTTTCATGGTGTTTTTCCTTTTCGTATGTGAACATGTCTGTTATTTGTGTGCAGCTGTGACTCTGTCTCCAAGACAAATTTCTCCCAAGGGAGACAAATAAAGACAACCTTGAACCTTGTACCGTAAAACAAGGCCCTAAAATGAACACACACGTGCGCATGCTTATACTTGTACTCAAACATGCGCGCGCGCGGACACGCGGACACACACACACACACACACACACACACACACACACACACACACACACACACACTCATGCACACACTCATGCACACGCACACGCACACCCAAGACAATAGTGCTCGCTTTTCTCAAGGTCTAGTACCATAAATTACTATATACTCATTCATTACACACCATGACTAATGCAATGTGTACAGAAGTGTTAGCTAATAACGTTCAGCAAAGAGTGATCTCTGTGAGATGATGGCACACAGAGATGAAACACTGCTGCATCCCACAGGAAGGACTTTTGAAGTATGGCCACTCTCTCTCTCTCTCTCTCTTCACTTCTCATATTTTATAGGAGAGATACATGTGAAACATATCAGTAATAAACTCCCAGAAAACTGCAGGTCTGCTACAACTATCAGTTATTTTAAATCAAAGCTAAAAGCCTTTCTGTTTGCTGCACTGTAAATAGCGGTTGCCCACAGTGTGTGAGTTAGAAATCATTTTGAGTGGGTGGGTGTCATAATTTATCTCATTTAGCAAGGACACTCCTTATATGTGCATGTGCATAGACTTTTGGAGCCTTCTGCTATTGATGTTGCTGCTAATTATGTCCCAGTACTTTCCCCTAACTCCCTTGCTTTGGAAAAACTTTGATGTTTGTCGTTGCTGCTGTCTTTCTGCACGCCTCATGCCTGTGGATAGAAGCCTGTGGTTTCTCTCCTGGGCATGTTTTCTTCTGGTTACTTTAATGTGGTTAAGGAATATATTGACTCAGCTTAGCCTTTGCCTATATTAATGTGTGAGACTCATAATTCAGGCTGTACACTCTGTGCATGCCCATCACTTGTCTCCATAATGATTGAAATAAGCAGGGGGAAACAATTAAAATGGAATAACATGCTACAAAATATTGTCCTGCTCATAGATTCACATGCCAAACCACGTATTCTTACGACATGGTTCTGAAAGAGGCTAGCCGGTAGCCGTCTTGATTGCGTGCATACATGTGTGTGTGTGCATACTTGTGTGTTTGCCATGATCTATATTTTGAAATATTACATTTTAATGGAAGTCAACAGGACTCAGATCGAGCTGCAAACATAACCACACATGGAGATGACTCGCGTCTATAATGTTGCGTGTCATTGTCACATGTATTAAATCATTATGTTAGGCACAAGCACATTGATTACTACATCACAATGTCACACTGCAAATTGAATCATGCACGGGGAAAATAGATGCAGAAAACAAAAGGCTTGCATGACAGAACAGCAGATGCTGCAGACAAGTCAATGGTGGAGCACATGCAGGGCGCACCGGGCCACAACAGTTACAGGGCCGTCGACAGCCAGGACCAAGAAGTGCCCCGGACAGGGGACACCTACGGTATAGGGGCTGGCGTCAAGAACTGCCCCGGACAGGAGACACCTGGTGTCAAGCAGACGAGGAAAAGGCATCAAGAAACACGAGAGGCAGCGCCCGGCCGGGACACCGACAGTCAACCACTTCTCAGGGGGTCCATCCTGGGGCTCTGTGTGATCCACTCCTCATCCTCGCCCCTAAGGTGAAGGGTGAAGATGAGTCCTAGGCTTCACTGTGCATGTTGCTGCTCCTGTGTTCTCCTTATGAAAACAGGAAGAGGGTGTGTTTGGAGAGCCAGAGCTCGGGGAGTCAGCCAGGTCCTGCAACCGCTAACTGACCACGATGTGTGTGTGTGTGTGTGTGTGTGTGTGTGTGTGTGTGTGTGTGTGTGTGTGTGTGTGTGTGTGTGTGTGTGTGTGTGTGTGTGTGTGTGTGTGTGTGTGTGTGTGTGTGTGTGTGTGCGTGCGTGCGTGCGTGCGTGCGTGCGTGCGTGCGTGCGTGCGTGCGTGCGTGCGTGCGTGCGTGCGTGCGTGCGTGCGTGCGTGCTTGTGCGTGACTTTATCCGCATGCCAGGATAATTACTTTCAGGGAGCCTCTGAGCTCTTTACCCTCGTCTCTCCATCTCCTCTGAGCCCTCCAGAATGCGCCGTGGGTATTGTGCCCCAAAGGCAACATCCTCAGCTCTGCATGTACGTACGTGCACATGCGTGGGGCCACACACTGACACGTCAAGCCAAACACGCCACTGCATGTCCAACTTCTGCGGGCTCACAAATAAAAAGTGAGTATAGGCTAGAGTTGGATTAGAGGAGTTAGTACGTTAACCACTTTAACCCTGATGTCCCTGTTGTGGACATGAAATTATAGTTGAAAATGTTTGTACATTTTCAAAAGATTCCAGACATTAAACAAAGGCGAATTTGCAGATACACTGTACAAGCTCACAAGTTTGTAGATCTGAGATTTTTGCAATTATCCCATGACATTGTCATTATGAATAAAATAGGGCTAATGTGTGCATAAATAGATAATTTGTCATGGTATTATTCACCATACCGCATTATCTATCAGTGGTTCCCAAACCTTTTAGTTTAAGACCCAAAAGAGAAATTATACATTTGCCTGGGGCTTCGCTCCGCAGTGTGAGCTTGTAGATCTGCTATTTTCACTACTTCTTAAACATTTGTTTTCTAATTTCTTTGGTTTGTCTTTTATCTATTCATGAAATTACTGGGGAAAAGATCATTGAATTTGTTTCAATTCATGATAATGTTTGCTTTTTTGGGAATGTTATTTGAAAATATAATAATAATTAAAAACAAAATGTAAGAAACAAAAAAGGGACCCATAAAATGTGTCTGCAACCCACAAATGAGTCCTGGCCATTTTTATCCACCTTTCTCTCTCTCTCCCTTCTCCGTCTCCCTCTCCTCTCTGTGGTATCAGTGGGTGTCCTTCCTCTGGCCTAGCAGGGGCTCCTGCAGTGCCGTAATGTGCAGGAATGTTGAGTCCAGCAGGCTGGGTCCTGGGTGTGCCAGCCTGGGTCAGGAGGGGGATTAGAACTGACTTTCCCCCCCCCCCCCCCCTTTCCCCCCCAACTCCCCTGCCGCACTCTCCCAGCAGGAGCTGTCATGTCAGCCTGTGTGTCCTGCCGCTGAAGCTTATTCCCATTGGGTTTGGGTGAGGAAGGCCAGCGTCGGGTCACACCACTGGCTTTCCCCAGCTTTATATGAGCCTTCACTGGACTTGACTGTCTCTCAGTGTACTGTATGGAAGAATACATACAATCTGACAACCCACGCCACAAAAAAATTGAGGAATTGAGGGGCTGATGTTCAGTATTAATTGACCTTTCTCCCTGAAACATCAAACTTGGGATGTCTAAATAGAATTTGTAGACACACAGTAAATCCTCAGGGTAAATTAAAATGTGAAGGTATTCTACTTATTTTTAGAAAGATGAGATGTTTTCCCCCACAAGTGGCAGACAGCAAGCCTTGGGCATACAATGCTAAATTAACAGTCGTTGATGAAATGCAGCGGAACAAATCGGCATGAGCTTTAATATATTCATGCTGCTCGTTAACTGAACCAGTGAAGTGAACCGTAGAGACCCTTACATTGTACTTCTGGGAAGTTCTACACAACATATGGAGTCTTTCATCACATCATAACAAATGAACTTCACTGCAACCGCATATTTCAGTGTTGGTGGCATATTGTGTTGTTTAACGATTGGCCCTCTGGTGTTATTTATCTGATAAGACTTTCACTATTTAGCAAGTCCATGCATCTCCCTCCCTATTTTCAGCCCTATGATCCTCATTAGCTGTGGAATTTGGCGGATCTATGGACATTCCACGCCAGACACAAATCCAAAATG
Source organism: Protomyctophum parallelum (assembly GCF_964188405.1). NCBI lineage: Eukaryota > Metazoa > Chordata > Actinopteri > Myctophiformes > Myctophidae > Protomyctophum > Protomyctophum parallelum. The sequence continues at coordinate 45,003,808 of NC_139710.1, forward strand.
GAATGAGACGTGAAATTTTCCTCAGGGTGAAATAGGGTGTGTAGAGAAGTGTTGCATCACAGCCAGTGTGCAAGACGAGTAAACAACTGAACGAGTGCATGAAAGTCATATTTATGAATAATGAGCGTCATACAAGCACTGATTGTGGTGGGATGGAACAGCTGCGAGACCTTCAGATGTTTTGCATTGGCTTACTGATTTCAATATTCAAATTTCCAATTTCTCCTTTCATTGTCAATGGCAAACATTGAGACGTGTGGGGACAAAAGCTGTATATAGCCCCTCAAAGTAAGTAAGGGTTGCTCTTATCATTGTACGTCATCATACATCTTCTCATTCCGGCCAATCAGAATTTGTGTCTTCACTTTCATCTTCGATGTTTGCGTTACACAATAAATTGTCCATTCATTGTCAATGGCATTTAATGTTTGTGTTTGTAAACACGCTAAAAGCTATCGCCCCTCAAAAGTCATACTCGTGTGAAGTAAGGGGCGCCTTTGGGTGACACACGCTACGTCATAGTAAAAGGTCCATAGACTTGGCTGCAACATGATGTCACGGGGGGCACACATAAAGCCAGGCGTTGGAGGGGCTAGCGCCCCTCAAAAAAGGTTGATGCAGAACTCGGAATGAGTTTTTCTATTATTACTTGCGCAAACAGACTTATAGCATGTTATGTAGACAGCACTATAATTGTATTGTATATAGTCATAGCACGCCATGTGTATAGCATAGTAGTAAATATGTATAGTGTATGTATAGTTTCATTATATAGATATTCCACTGTTACTTTCTTAGCTTACGCATGTTTCATGATATTGATAAATGCTTTTATGTGATGTATTCCCATGCTTTTGTTCTTGCTTAAATGTAAGTCGCTCTGGATTAAGAGCGTCTGCTAAATGCCTAAATTGTAAATTGTAAATTGTAAGCAGAGCGCGCAAGTAATGTTTTTGCCCGGTCTCTTCCGCCGTGACAGCTGTCCCGCCATTCGATGTTTATGCAGAAAAACATCAAATCTGTGCCTGTTTTGCTGGGACCAAATTACCACAAATGACCATATTTCTTACGTCATCATTTAGAGCTAGTCATACGTATACTATATACATAATCAGTAAAAAATAAAATAGCAAATTGTGCCTGATCTGCTGGGACCAGAGTACGTGGTGTGTATATGTATGACTAGCTCTTAATGATGACGTAAGAAATATGGTCATTTGTGGTAATTTGGTCCCAGCAAACCAGGCACAGATTTGCTGTTTTTTTTCATAAACATCAAATGGCGGGACAGCTGTCACGGTTTTTGGCGCAAAGTAACCACAGTATACCGCTAATCAACTTACAACTACACACTTTATACAGTATAGAGTATAGAGTATATATGTATACGTATATAGTATATGCCTATATACTATATTATATATATTTCTTACGTCATCATTTAGAGCTAGTCATACGTATACTATATACATAATCAGTAAAAAATAAAATAGCAAATTGTGCCTGATCTGCTGGGACCAGAGTACGTGGTGTGTATATGTATGACTAGCTCTTAATGATGACATAAGAAATATGGTCATTTGTGGTCGTTTGGTCCCAGCAAACCAGGCACTGATTTGCTGTTTTCTTGCATAAACATCAAATGGCGGGACAGCTGTCACAGTTTTTGGCGCAAAGTAACCACAGTATACCGGTAATCAACTTACAACTACACACTCTATATAGTATATATGTATACGTATATAGTATATGCCTATATACTATATATATTTCTTACGTCATCATTTACAGCTAGTCATACTGTACGTATACTATATACATAATCAGTAAAAATAAAATAGAAAATTGTGCCTGATCTGCTGGGACCAGAGTACGTGGTGTGTATATGTATGACTAGCTCTTAATGATGACGTAAGAAATATGGTCATTTGGGGTCGTTTGGTCCCATCAAACCAGGCACAGATTTGCTGTTTTCTTGCATAAACATCAAATGGCGGGACAGCTGTCACGGTTTTTGGCGCAAAGTAACCACAGTATACCGCTAATCAACTTACAACTACACACTCTATATAGTATATATGTATACGTATATAGTATATGCCTATATACTATATATATACTATATATAGTATATGCCTATATAGTATATGCCTGCTTTGCTGGGACCAAACGACCACAAATGACCATATCTCTTACGTCATCATTTAGAGCTAGTCATACGTATACTATATACATAATCAGTAAAAATAAAATAGCAAGTTGTGCCTGAGTACGTGGTGTGTATATGTATGACTAGCTCTTCACCCAAACTTATATAGATAGAAACTTGAATCATACTTAATAATACTAGGTGATTATATGCATAAAGTAGGTAGGTAGCAAATAGTTACATCTAAAAATTATACATTTCAAACGTTCCTTCACAGAGATACTGAGATTTGACAGTTTACAGCGGTCGAAAGGACTTGCGCGCTCTGCTTGCGCACTAGTTGGCCATTTATGGCCTACTAGTGTGCAACAAGCAAGTATGCACTCGACAGAGTGCAGTTCTAGTTATTATTGTTATTATTGTTAATTAAAAATCCAATGCTTAAGTACATTTTTAAACGTACCTGTTTTGAAACATAGTTGCTGTACATGATGGATTTTCATGGCAAAAGTGTTTCGGACTCGCAACAAGATACAATGCATCTTTTTTTGAGGGGCGCTAGCCCTTCCAACGTCTGGCTTTCGGAATTACGCCATGTCTATGGCTTCTAATGTTTGTTCAGAGCACCTTTTGCCTGGAGCGTGGCAGCCATGTCTATGGACTAGTTCTAATGTCTGTTTAGAGCACTTTAAACAAACATTACCAGGCGCCCCTCACTTCACACAAGTGTGATTTTTCTTTTGCTGTTGAGTGTAGTGAAGGTTGTACAAATAGACGAGCAACGGGGACGGGGGGAGTGGAGCTGGAGGGGGGATCAACAAGAGCGGATATCGAACATGTCAACAGCTCCCCCCCCCCCCCTGGTGGCCACTGTGGCCCCGCGGTGACCGTGTCGTCAAGTGCAGGTGGAGCAGCACTGGAAGAGCTGCTCCACCACGGAGGAGTCGGCCAGCGTGGAGACGTCCCCCAGGTCCCGCTCACCGCACACGATCTTCCGCAGCACCCGGCGCATGATCTTCCCCGACCTCGTCTTGGGCAGGCCCTTTGCGCTCTGGATGTGGTCCGGCGTGGCGATGGCGCCGATCCTCTCCCTCACCCGCCTCTTCAGCTCCGCCTCCAGCGCGGCGTCGTAGGCCGCGCCCTCAGTGAGCGTCACGAAGCAGTACAGGCTCTCTCCTTTGACCGGGTGGGGCTTGCCAACCACCGCCGCCTCCGCCACGCTCTCGTGCTCCACCAGCGCAGACTCCACCTCGGCCGTGCTGAGCAGGTGACCCGACACGTTCAGCATGTCGTCCGTCCGCCCCGTGATCCAGTAGTAGCCGTCCTCGTCCCGGCGGCAGCCATCCCCGGTGAGATAGTAGCCGGGGAACCTCCTGAAGTAGGTGGCCTCGAACCTGTCGTGGTCCCCGTACACGGTTCTCGCTATGCCGGGCCACGGCCGCTTGAACGCCAGGTGACCCTCGCTGGCGCCCTCCAGCTCCTCCCCCGACTCGCTCAGGACGGCGGGCACCACGCCGAAGAACGGGAAAGTGGCCGAGCCCGGCTTGGTGGGCGTCGCGGCGGGCAGAGGGGTCAGCACGTGTCCGCCGGTTTCCGTCTGCCAGAAGGTGTCCACTATGGGGCACCGGCCGTCTCCCACCACGGTGCGGTACCACTGCCACGCCTCGGGGTTGATGGGCTCTCCCACCGTGCCCAGCACCTTCAGAGACTCACGTTTGTACTTGCGCACGGGATCGCTGCCATACTTCATCAGCATTCTGATGGCGGTGGGAGTGGTGTAGAGCTTGCTCACGCGGTATTTGTCCACGATCGCCCACATGCGACTCACGTCAGGGTAGCTGGGCAGGCCCTCGAACATGACGCTGGTGGCCCCGTTGGCCAGCGGGCCGTAGGCTACGTAGGAGTGACCGGTGATCCAGCCGATGTCGGCCGTGCACCAGTAGACGTCGTCAGGCTGGTGGTCAAAGACCAGCTTGAAGGTGGTGGCCGTGTAGAGCATGTAGCCGCTGACCGTGTGGAGCACGCCCTTGGGTTTTCCGGTGGAGCCGCTGGTGTAGAGGATGAATAGAGGGTCTTCAGAGTCACACCACTCTGGCTCACACTCATCTGATGCCTCTGCAACCAGGGAGCGCCAGCACAGGTCCACCTCTGGGTTCCACGGAACCTGCAGATCTGGGCGAGATCTCTTGGCGAGCAGGGGGGATTGGGAGCCCTGTGGAATCTCCTCTGGATCTTTGGAGAGGTGCTTCAACATGATGCACCTCTGCACCGGGAAACCCTTGTCTTTGCACTTCCGCAGCGCTTCATCAGCTATCAGCTTCAAGGTGATCAGCTTCTCTCCTCGATAGAAACTGTCGGCGGTGATCAGCAGTGAACACCGGGAGTCTGTGATCCTTTCGCACAGAGACTCGGCGGAGAAGCCGGCAAACACTATGGAGTGCACGGCACCGATGCGGGCGCACGCCAGCATGGCCACCGCCAGTTCCACCACCATGGGCATGTAGATGGACACGCGGTCTCCCTTCTTCACGCCCTGCGACTTCAGGACGTTGGCGAAGCGGCAGACCCTGTGGAGCAGCTCTCCGTAGGTGACCGTCAGTTCGTCTCCCGGCTCGTTTCCTTCCCAGTAGAAGGCCACTTTGTCCCCCAGGTTCCTGTGGTGGACATTGCGGTCCAGGACGTTGTAGCAGATGTTGGTGCGGGCTCCCTCCATGCACTTGACAAAGACCTCTCCCTTGGTCACGTCAAAGTTGTGGTCCAGCACACGGCCCGTGTGCCTCGTCTTCCAGAAGAAGTCCTTGGCGATGTCTCCCCAGAAGTCGTCGGGGCTGTCAATGGACTTGGCGTAGAGTTCCTTGTACGTGTCGAAGTCCGGGACGTGGGCGTCCTTCTTCAGGTCCCCAGCTGCGTGGAACAACGTGTCCTTCATTGCCATTTTGTCAGGAGCAATCTCGTTCAAGTTCGGATGAGATTGTAGGCTATCTAACAGTGTATTTAATGTATTTGTCTGATCTGATCAGATCTGACCATGTAGATATCTGTGTATCTGTCAGTAGAACAACTGAGCAGTAGTGACGGTAAAAGGGACAACATGCAGCAGGGACAGATGGTGAGTTCATTCACACGTCCTCGTCTTGAAGGTGCTGTCCTCTTGACAATGATGCACGTAAAAGTATAATAAATAAGATTAGTATTCAACACTACAAAGGACAAAAGATAAGCGTGCCTGCTGCTAGCCTGTTGTTAATGTTAACGTTTTTATTAAGTTGTCATTACGCATGCAGACATGCCCATATATGGATTGTACATTCAACAGTGTCACACGTTGAATGTCAATGTCAACGATGAAGTATAAAATGTTAAAAACAGAAAATAACAGATCTACAAGCTCGCAATGTGTCATAGTGAGCTTGTAGATAGGCAATTTTCAAATGGCGGAAATGTATATAGACTATGGCAAAATCTACAAAGTAACTAAAGTTTTCAAATAGCTGTAGTGGATGGAGTAAAAGTAAAAGTACTGAAAATTGGGACTACTCCAGACCAGTAAAGTTAAATACAAATCACACCTGTGTGAAGTGAGGGGCACCTGGTAATGTTTGTTTAAAGTGCTCTAAACAAACATTAAAAGTTCATATCAAAAAGAGATTGCAATGTAACGGTGCATTTATTCCATTGTTGTGCAGTCCAATGTGTGCTAGTATGGGCAGCATGGAAAGCTATACAGATTTGATCTGTAGGGGCAGCTGGCTGTGACTTCAGAGGCCCTTACTAATGACAGTAGATAGGCAGCAGCTGTGCTGCAGAAGGAAATCTCTTGCCTCTGCCTCTGAGACTTTAATGTATCAGATCTACAGAGGAGCCTGCCCGGCGCTGCCTCTCTCTCAAACAATAACAGCAGCAGCAGTAGCCAGGCTATTAACAGCACTGTCCCTGTCTGGGGCCAAGTGCTGCGTGTTCATCCACAATATCCCCCACTTACATTGTTTATGGTGTAATCCTTCCTCTGAAATGTATTACCCATGAATCTTTCTGAGCCTGCGCCTCACTTCCTTGCCCGTTGGCTTTACAATGTGACGGGGAAGACCCCATGCTCTTCGTTCTGCTCTCTGCCAGACCTGAAAACTCTCTTTTCTGATGCCCACTTTCTGTCATTGCTGTTCTCAATTACTCACAGCTTACTTACAGCTAGTCTAAAGTTGCAGAGCTGCCTCAGTGTGTGGGGTCACTCACTGCCCTGCCCAGCAGAGTATGTACTGAAACTGACCCATATCTGGTTGAATTCCTGCCAGAGGGGAAACTGTAATCAACTGGCCCAAGGCTGAGGAAGGACTGGCTGGCTTTGTCTGTACGGTATGCAGAGTTAGCAATTAATCCAAAAAACTGGATGTAGATAAGCTGCTAGACATTAACTTTTGGCACTTTTTTGTGGATGTACCAATGTGCCAGCGTCATCAGTTGCAGCAGTAAAATACTGACCGTGCAGGCTACTGTATTGATACAGAAAAGGAAGTTCTGCTCACAGAGCCTTACTGACCAAGACTCCATGTACAGTACGAGTATGCATTGTGCATAATGGTCTGCAGAGATGATATACACATACGTATTCGTAGAATGAATGGTATGGTGTCACTCATTTTGAGTATCCAACATCTATCGAAATGAATGGATCGGTACAATAACGTTTCCAGCCATGGTGAGACAGACTTGCTGCAGAGATGACAATACGTATATTTAGAGATGCAGACCACAGAATGATCATGAATGACATTGAAAGAAGTTGAACATCAAAATATGGTTCATGGGTTTGTTCAATCTGGTTAAAACCCTGCTTTCTTGAGCTGATGATGTATGGAGTGTTCTGTACAATGTTTTATTTGTTCAAGATGAATAATGATCAAATCGAATAATAAAAAAAATAAAAAAAACGTAATATAAATAATCTCATCCTCCCTCTTCGCAGCTAACCGATGTTTTGGCAGTTTTCTATTGGATCGTCTCTGCCTCCCTTCTAGTGCTGCACGATTCTTCTCAAATGTGAATCCTCCACAAAAATGTAGATCACGATTCTCTTTTTTCCATGAAAATATGTATCGTCTTTAGTCTGTAGTTGCTGTACAACTACATTCAAAATGTGGCACCTGGAGCCAACTACTGTGGCTTTAAACAGACAACATCAAAGTGCTTTACTTAAACTCCTAAAGTCATTCTCTTGTAGCAAAAACATAAGAGTAATTAAAATGAACTGGACAGCCAAATAGTGCTGCACGATTCAAATTTAGAAATCTTCATCTCCAGATTCAGCTCCATCTTGCGCCACCCTTATCCCTTATCCCTAAACTAATTTGTCATTTTTTACTATTTTAATATTTTAAAATACTTCAACTAGCCGATCTAGACATCTACACGTTGTGAGCTTGTAGATCAGCTATTTGAACAAATTACGTTTAGGGATAAGGGTTAAGGGGTGGTGCAAGATATAGCCCGAGATCTCATAGGTGTCTGAATCTAGATCTCGATCTTGTTTCGATTAATTGTGCAGCACTACTCCCTTCATTGATCTTATTTAGAAACCCTCTCAAAGGGCAAGGGTCAACTCAGAGTAATGGAATGCATTGCCTGTAGTGATTGCAGTGTAGACCTATTGACCCAGGCATTGTCCCAGTGAACCTAAGGTTAGATATCCTGAGTCTGACTAGTAGAGGTGGGTATGGTCAGTAGTGACACTTTCTGCTCTCTCAGGAATGTAACTTCCATACAACCACATACCCAGAAGGGGCCCTGAGACATAATTGACCATAACTCTCTCTCTCTCTCAGTTCCTTCTCCTGACGTGTCATTAATAAAAAGCTCTAACAGTGAAACATAATTGCTCTATATAAAATAATTGGGAAAAGGTGGAAAGTTATGTACAGTCAACATTGAGGTTCATGAAAAATAAATAAATATCACACCCGTATGAAGTGAGGGGCGCTCTTATCATGGTAGGCCTACATCATCATGACATAACATGTCTATTTGCTCAGACACTATTCTCTATTCTTTGTGTAGGACAAAAATACTGATTTGCTCAGACACATATGACATAAATTCTCCATTAATTGTCTCCACCAGGCCGAAGGCATGTGGGGAGAGTATGTTTTGCACTCCGTCCGTCCGCGTGTGTGTGTGTGTGTCCGTGTGTGTGTGTGTCCGTGAACAGCTAATCTCGGCCACCGTTAACCCGGTCGATGCCATATTTTGCACACACACTCCCTGGATGCCAACGATGAACCTCTGCCCCAAACTTTCCAGAACGGCCTGTTATAGCGCCACCAGGAGGCCGCTTTGTGCTTTGTGCAAAACAGTTTTTGCACAGTACACCTACAGATTTTGTCCAAACATCACGCAAATTGGTACACAGTCTCTCTAGAGCCATTCAACGAAACAGGTCTTTCAGATTTATCAGACTCCATCCTGATTGGTTAAGATTGGCTTCCAAAGTTCACAGGAGTGCTCAGTTTCAAACAAAATGCTGCAAATCATGAACACATCGCGTGATTTCCGTGAAAGTGTGCACCCACATTCCCACTAGGCCGAGGACGAAATGCCACATGAACAATTTCAACTCAGCCTCAAGGTGGCGCTATAACTGGCCAAAAAGTGTTTTTACCTCTAACTGCACGGATCTGTGGATAACCTGGTGGAGACCTGTGCCCGGAAGGGCACTTTTTCTAGTTGTCAATGGGAATTTAGCGCCCCTCAAAAATAAACATGGATGTAGAATGATTAAGTTTGATTTAATGGATTGAGGTTTGTGTTGAGATTATAAGCGGAAAAGGAGAGCAATGGGAATAATGCAATATGTGAGACATTCCTTTAAGTATAAGGAGCCTGCTCGATATTTGGTTATTTATCACCATTGGGTTTATGGAGGGAGGCCTTGAATTCCCACTTCATGTGGCTGAAGGAACTGATGATATAACAGCCTGATGGTTGATGGTCCATATTGTGAGCCGTCTTAATTTTTTGTGCTGTGAGCAGTTTCCACGCACATCCCCTATATGTTGGTGCTGAGCCAAACTGTAAAACGCTATTTTAACAACTCACTTTTTCAGCTCCATACAAATTACAAACCTTTATTAAATACGTTTCAGGAAGATCTGGGAGGAATGAAACGTTGTTAATAAAGCTTTGTACAGAGTGGAAAAAGTGAGTTCCGAGTCTTCCTTTTTAAACACTTTAAACAAGTCAAATTAAAGTCATTGCCCCCAACTCAAGGTTTTGCTCTTCTCTTTTGTGGCTGGTCAACATATGTTCCCTTCTTTTCTTTTAACATCGACAATTCCCCTAGCCGGCCGAGTCAACAGCAGAAGGTCATGCTCATGCATCTCAGACAGCTTTCTACAAACACAGTTTCACACAATGGACAGTAGCAGCAACACATTTTCTCAGACTCAATAGCTTTGCTGTGTGACCAGACCAATTGACCGGCTGACCATTCAGCCTCTAGGCCCCTGTGTGGTTTCCTCTGCCTGGGTAGGGAGGTTATTTCTCTACCTCCTGTTTACATGGCTCCCAGAGATGGCAACTATGGAGAAAAGACCTAACTAACCCTTTAGCGAAGGGGTGCAGAGTAGACACATATAGGGGCCTTTTTTAGAGCATGCGGTCATCATCCTGTCATTGTGGGTGCAATACCCAAGGGTGGCATATATAGACCCATAGAGAGAGAAAGCTTGCTAGTGTACTGCAACCATCAGTTTCTATATGGCAGTGTTGATGAGCGGTTATTGGAAAAAGGGACCCTTGAGATTTGTGTGACCCTGGAGGAAACCTCTCTAGACTGTAACATTACATATAACAATGTAACATAAATCACAACAAATCAACTGGAAAAAGTCCTATAGCATCGTCATTTGACTGATTTATTGTGACGCCTTGAAAGCTATACCCTTCATGTAGTAATCGACACTGCTGATATGTGTCCATGTATAAAACTATATGCAAACATAGGCTACTTAAAATAAGTAATATGTAGGTTATCTTATTATAGCCACTGAGCTTTATAGTTTTGCTTATATGATCGTATCAGATCAAGGCCACGGAAACATATATATATAAATGCTGCCTCATCATGTGTAGTTGTGTACATGTGTCTGTGAGCATGCACGCTTACAGCCACTCCGACCACTCCGACCTCACCCTCCTTCTCTGCAGTTGTGGAACTAAATGCATTTACTTAAGTACAATTTTGAGATATTTGTACTTTACATGAGTATTTCCAATTGCCAGTACTTTTACTTTCCACTACATCTCAGATCCAAATATTGTACTTTTCCAATTATTTGAAAACTAACTAGTTACTAGTTACTTTGTAGATTTTGATTATTATGACAAAACATACAGTAATCACTTCAACCCTGTATACATTTCGGCCATTTGAAAATAGCCGATCTGCAAGCTCACAATGCGACGCATTGTGAGCTTGTAGATCTGCTATTTTCCCCAAAAATATATACATTTGAAAACTTAAAATGAGACATTCAGCATAACAGTAAGTACTTTCTACTTGTAGTACTTTAAGTACCTTTTGATACCAATACTTTTGTACTTTTACTCAAGAACAATTTGAATTCCAGACTTTGACTAGTTCTACATTGCAGTATCGATACTTTTACTTAAGTAAAACAATTGAGTACTTTTTCCACCACTGTAAGAGGGAACCCTGACCGCTCCGACCTCACCCTCCTCCTCTCTGTACTCAGTGGAGGTCTAGCTAGCTGATGGAGGGACTCTAATCAGCAGCAGACAGACCTGCCACAGGAAACATCTCCCCATCACGTCTGCGGAAGCCAGCCCTTCTCCAGAGACCCACTGATAGCCACAGTGGAGAGAGCGGACAGGCCGGGGGGCAGGGAGAGGCAAAAACAATTGGATTCTCCTTCATTTCAACAAAGAAAATCAGCAGAATGTCTGCAGTTTGCCAACTAGGACATGATTTACACACAACAGGGCCTGCTGCCAAATGACTTTATGGAACAATACAGTAGCCCCATGGCCTGTTGACTGGAATGGAAGCAAAACTCCATTACTTATTTTTAAAGAAAATCATGTTGGGAAATGTGGTCTGTTGCTTTTCCCACTGCTTTCTTTGTAAAATAAATTACGTTGTTCATTTTTAAATAGGTCCTTGTGTAATGTCCTACCAACCAACAAACAGATAGACTAGACACCACTACAACCACTTCACCACCACAAAATATTCGTCCTGATATTGACCCATTTGGGATGTTTCCGTGTTAGCCTTTTCCTTTCTTTTCTTTCAGTTGAATGTTCTATTTTCCAGATGTTCGTTGGTTTTGGCTTTTATTTTTATTTTTGAGTATTTGTGGTCAGGTCAAAACTTCATGCAACAAGCTACAGCTCTGGCAACACATCTGCGATTGGTTGAATTGAAAATTATGGCATTATAAAGGAAATTTCAAACGTGTGATAGTTATCATGATTGAACTGATTTTACGAACAAGGACTACATCTGTTCATAACCAACAATAGCAATATAAAAAGAGTACTCAAAAGGGGATCTCTGGAGTCTGAATGACCCGCACACTGTCAGAAACTCGCCAATAGATGTTGCTCTTTATTTGACGTTTCGGTCATTAGACCTTCTGACCTTCATCAGGACAGACAATACCTAGGAGTACCCCAAAGAACCCCTAGGGGTACTAGTGCCCCCATTTGAGAAACACTAGACTAGAGAGTTGAATAAGGATATGGAATCATGGATGCAGGGAAGATAGTGAATGAAGCCGGTATAACTTTCCAGGTTCTTTAGACCAGGGGTCTGCAACCTTTTCGACATGAAGTGCCGTGTCTTTATTTTCTCGATAGTGAGCGTGCCATATCGACATTACGTTTAATTATGACACCACATTCAAATTATTCCATCCCATGATTGTTCATACACACATAGCAACCTTAAATTTTTCTCCTTCTTTAATTTTTTTTCTTTCACATCAGCATGTATGAGTTTTAGACTAAATTTGTATCTGTACCACTGTCTCCCCAGTCAGAGTTCAATGAATGTGAGTTTAAATGAATGTAGAATTATGTGCAGGATGTAATTTGTATACAGATGTGAGTGGACTTAATTTAACTTTAAACATTTTTATATACATTTAAATTTAAAAGAAAAATCATCTCTCTCACACTTGTGCCAGTGTGCCAGTGACCACCCTCTGCTGTGCCAATGTTGGCACCCGTGCCTAAGGTTGCCTAACCCTGCTTTAGACTATAGCTATTTTTTGCTACTGTACATAATACATTCAGAAGCAAACCTTTAGGGGTACAGATAATGTATTAAATGGTACCCAGATTTTGCAATCCTCAGACCATGAAAGACAAAATAAGTACAAGCAGACATCATGCATATTCCATGACCGGCAAAAGATTGGTGGTGGATGACAATAATTCGTCTGGAATGGGTGATGTGTGAATGATCCCCTGAAAGCATCATAAGCGTGTTTCTTTTGTTTTTTTCCTCAGGTTTTTTTTCTACCTCTGTGTTTGTATAGGATTAGGAAGCATCTGTCTCGTCACATTGTGTTACGGGCCTTGTATCCTGGCCGAAGGGCTTTTCTACCTTTGACAGGTGAGACATTCTCCTGAGAGACAAATCCCCCTAATTCCCTCCTGCATGTTGGCATGAGCAAGGTGATGAGCCACTATTTGCACTGCTTTTGAAATTGAACAATCACGCTGCTCCACTCTGCTTTTTTTTTTAATTTTGGAATGCAGAGAGTTGTTTGGCTTTGGGCCCGTAAAAGCCTGTCCCTTGCCATTCCTGGTTCAAGCAGTGATCTCTAAAAGGAACCTGTTTCTTTCTCCTCTTCTCAAAGTCTCTGACCTTGATCTTGCTGTCCTGACCTTCTGCCCTCTTCCCATGCAGTGATTGTTGCGCACAGGTGTGAGGGAGGGGGGCTTGTAATACTTCAGGATGACTATGGCAAAAGTTTCAAGATGGTTTTCAATTATATGTCCACTATATAGCACACAATATGTCCCTTTAAGGAAAGATTATTACCGTAAGTATATCCAGTTCTTTGAAATTAATCCTGTTGCCATAGTTTGCAAATATATCAGGCTTTAGTGGATAGAGGACAGGAAAGCATAGAATGACAGAGAGCAGGTGTGGACTCGCCCTTGAGTCCTAATCCCGTACAGCCCACACCCCCAGGATGTTTTCCAGAATTAGAAAAATTCAGTCAAGAAACTCACATTTCATCATTATTATTATTATTATTATTATTATTATGATTATATTCGTTTCCCTGTCAGGGGACTACGTTGGGACTATGTTGGATTTGTCAGGGTGAAAACTGCAGAAATGAGAAGAATGTGCATCTCAGGACGTGTTTATTATCACTACTTTATTTTCGATCAAAAGAAAAGGTTTCCACTTTCCACGATACTTGTGATATTTATTTTTTGGCCGATTTACAAATGAAATCCTTGAACTGTAAGAGGCCCCTCTAATGTATAGTCAGATCTATCGGGAGGAACCTGTAGAGCAAGGATCGCAATCATGCTCAAGGGCACCCCTCATTGATGACGGGGTACCACCCTAAACAAAAACCAACAAAGGCAGGAAGGGCTGAGCCAGGAGACCACCACCTTGGCCCCAGTACACACGTCCATCCTATGCACTGAATATTGGCAAAGCCCGGTGATGGGCAATATGGAGTGTTTTTCCTGTTTGGGCATTGTCTGTTGGAGGAGTCCTCTTTGAGAGCACAGGAAGGCTGACTGGGGGCCTACGGCATAATGTAAACACTCTCACTTCAGAGCTCTTTTACAGCGGGACACCGATTTATTATATGAATATGCATTCTTTGAAACTCAAGGAATCAGTGGTGGAATGTGATGATAATAAAGATTATTTATAGAGCACTTATCGGAACAACGTTAAACAGTGCTTTCAATAAAACAGAAGAAAAATCTATTATGACGTCAGTCATGTATATATGACATATATGATGTATATGAGTCCATATTAAGCAAGGTTTCAGCCCTGTTCAACAGGGACATCGTCCCTGATGAACATGATGTGTGACATGATGTGTGACTCCAAATTTGGGAACAGTATAAAACATAATGTGAACTGTTCTTTGGTTGTCTTGATTTGTGTTGTTTTGTTCTTTGTATTTGTTACTCTGTTTGTATTTCTCAATTCACTTCTACACTTCTACACGAAAAAAGAATAAACAGAACATAAAAAAAAAAGAATAATAATAATGTGAACAAGATTAGAAGACGTACTTTTGTGGCCTACCGCATGCATGCACAGGAAATGTAGTGCTCGCTCACACTCTCACACACACACACACACACACACACACACACACCTTTCTTATTGGAGTCCTCCTAGCAGGAGTTCAGGAACAGGGTCACACCGTCCTAGCCCTCTAAAATCCCATGCTGCTACTCTCCCATTACTATATACTCTTTCCTCCCTCTTAAACTTCCCCAAGTCAGTTCATCGAGGACTCAGACAAAGTCTCTCGCCTTCCATTTGTTTTGTTTCATTCATTTTTCTTTCTTTTCTTCTTTAATAAACTCCGTAAACACATTCTGAGTTGTAAAATAGAGAAAGGAATGGATCTGTTTTTGCAGAGTAAAAATCCCCAACAAGGTGTTCTTTGGTACAAATGGGTGACAAACTTGATTGGCTTGTGGACATTTTTTAAAGCATTTAATTGTAATGCATGGCTAGAATTTAAAAATAAATCATGTACGCGTTGCGGCAACAATGCCTTCAGAAGCGTGACTAAAAGCATTCTGAGTTGTGGTGGGGTCCTTGATAGTGAGGTGAACAGATGGCTAGATTTATGCAGAGGCACAATAAAGTACAGTAAGACATAAAGATAATCAAATGATAAAATTATAGTCAATTTCAATCTTGGGAAGGCCTTTTTCTATACAACTACATTTTAAGAAGTGACTTAAAAGAAGACACCGATTTAGCAAGCCTAAGCTCCTCTGCCAGTTTGTTCCCGAGCCCTGACACTGACAGCCAAGGCCCTGTCACCCTTTGTCTTTAACTCAGGATGGAACAACTAGCAGTTTCCCACCCAAGGGCCCCAGGCTGCACACAGGCTTATATAAAGGGGTTTAACTCAAAACTGTAATTATGGGCCAGGCTAATCTAAGTGCCTTAAAAGTAATCAGTAAAATTTCCCACAGCGTTCTGTATAATTTGGAGCCTATTGAGTGTTTTTGCTTAAGGCATGTAAAACATCAATTCATTAGTCAAGAAACAAAATCATGTATGGTGATTTTGGAATCTTTAAAATCCCAAAATGATATGTTCATAGATATTTCTCACATGATAAAAAAAGAATGCATGAACTAGGTGTTAATGTGTCTCTCAAAGTTTAGGCTGGGACATTTTTGTTGTATGGCTTTCGGCTGTGTTTCTACTGCCCCCCTCCCCCTCATACAACAAAAATGTTGTGTCAAACCATGTGACTCCCATTGGAAATGCATTGCAAGCTTGCACCAGTCTCATGCATCAGCTATACATCAATCTGTTGTGAAGGTGTGAGTCAGGCCTTAGAGTTAGCACCCTAAACAAACATTAAAGTCCATAGATTTGGCTGGCTCGAAAGAAAGAAAAGGCCTACATAGAGACATTCTTTGCCAGAATGCCAGTCATGAACCAATTCAGCCACCCTGTCACGAACCTGAGCAACCACAACACAACACAAGTTACAACACAACACAACACAACACAACATCTAGCTCGAACCAAAAGGAAATAGCAAATTCACTCATAGGATTGAACTGATCTGCATAAGAGCCAGATGTTACTGTCCTGTTACAACTCACATAACCTTCAACAGCAGATACAACACAGCATACAGAGTGCAGATTCACATCAACATTCAATTTCAGAGCCAGAAACAGTCACTGAACATGTTTCATTGCCACCCAATCATTGGGTCAGCTTGAATCACACTAGTATACCGGTACGTGCACAGCATACACAAGCAGCAGCAGCAAAGAGGGGGGGGGGGGGATCACACTTGTGTGAAGTGAGGGGCGCTCTTAACATAAGTCATCATACATCATCACATTTTGGCCAATCACAATTGGCATCCTCACTTAGTTCTGTCCTCACTTTTTATCCTCAATTCCGTGCTCAGCCAATCAAATCATCGCTATGGGATACACACATTGCTCAGTCAATCAATTCATCGCTATGGGATACACACATTGCTCAGTCAATCAAATCATCGCTATGGGGTACACACAAACACACAAAGCTGGGCATAGGAGGCCCTCAAAAAAGTTCCTACCTTGAGCCATCTTCTACTTGACTTCATAAGTTGTGTAAGTGACGCCAGGGTCAAACTTTGGAACCAGTGGATAGAGAGATCACTCTAGTTCATGATGAGCCCTCCAGCGGCATCTCCAATCATCTCCATCCTCCATACATCTGGCTAGCTGGTCAGACTACTTTCCTCCCAGTATCTATGGCACTGACCAGCCTCATTCTCCTGGCTGGCATCTTCTCTCATTCAGGCCTTTGGATGTTGTGTACTGGCACTGCACATGTATAGCACTCTGGTGTAGTGCAGTGGTCAGGCTCTATGCTTCAGCATTCACAGAATGGACTCCACAGGAGAATGGACTCGGGGCTGAGAAGAAGCTGAGCTTGGGAGAGAGTCTGGGGTCATCGCCCTGGCTCGTGTACCTGTGTGTGGAGCAAGCTGAGAGAGACACCATAAGCGTTGAGTATACGGTAAGTAAATAAGGTAGAAATAAAGAAAGTGAGCTGACCAAGAGACACAGATACTGTACACTGTACCCTGTCAAACTCACTAGCAACAGCAGACAAACATAGCCTATACTGCATCCTTCTGGTTACAACATATACAGCCTAATAGCAATTATAGCATACAGAAGATATAGCCTATATTATATCCTGTCACAACATACACAGCATAATATACATAGATAGGTGTATGTATTAAGGCTATACAATATATCGTTATCGTATCGTTATCGAGGTATATGAACATGCGTAATATCGAAAAAGGGCAAAACTCAATATATCGTCAATATTTCGATATATCATTGATATATCGTGATTGATATAAATAATGTTTAGTGTTCAATGTTGCAACACTATATAGAATATGACATTTATTTTTAACGGTAATATCGTATATCGTATCGATATCGCAAAATATGTCGGCATACATACAGAGATATGGAATTTTGTCCACATCGTGCAGCCCTAGTATGTATACATAATGTTAGTTTTTTATCGGATAAATAATACATTTTTAGGAAGGAAGCTGTGGGGACTTTGGACATGTCACATGCCTGGACTAGGATATGTCTAGCCCTAGAACGGCTCTTGTGGTTACATACAGTATGTACAGTATGAAAATTTACGAAGTATAATTAAATGATCACAGGCATTCTAGGTCTAGGATATGTCTTGACTTGAAATAGCTCTGGTCCATAGCCTTAAACTGAGCTACTATGGACCAGGCAGAGTTTGAAATAAATTGAGAGATAGAAAACTAGATGTGCAATTCAGGTTGTAACACCTGGTTCAATTAATATCACTTTCAATTAAACCACTGAAAACCAGCATTGGTAAAGAGTTAAGAATTAAGTTTCATACGAGGATTTGGTGCTCTGCCAAACAAAACATTGTGTCTGTATTCGGTGTTTATTCTATAAATGGACCCATGCACAGAGAGCACTTCAAACACCTTTGTTCATTTCACCCTCACTCGGCTCTCACTCTCACTCACACACATACACATACACACGCGCGCACGTACGCACGCGCACGTTAATGCTTAGCTATTATAGCTAACTCACCTGCAGAACAAAAACAAAACGACCAAGCTATCAGTTTGCTTACTTTGCTATGAAGATTAATTAACTTCTCTGTCAAACTGTCACACACTTGTGACTGAGCCGTTTTCACTTCCCAGACTACTCTACTCAACTTCCATGAGGTGCAAAGTTACAAGTTATAAGTTGTTTATTTCCCTGTCTGTTTGCAGCAGCTGTGTGTGGACTCAGTGAGGAGGGGGCGTGGCTACCGTAAGGGCATAGCATCAGTGGGCGTGGTTTTCTGGTTACACTGAAAAATCGGCCATATTTATATAAATTATTTTAAACCTAGAATCAAGCCATCCAATATCCTGGTGATTCATGACCCTATATATATATATATATATATATATATATATATATATATATATATATATATATATATATATATATGAAACCACTGACACTGATGGTCCCCGGACCACTGGTTGAGAACCACTGCTATTGACCGGATTCCCCCAGGGCTCTATACTAGGGCCCTTCCTGTTCAAATAGCCAATCTACAAGATCATAACGTGTCATTGTAGATCGGCTAGTTGAACAATTTTAAAATGTTTTTCAAAACAGTAAAAAAGGCAAAGAAGTTTAGGGATATGGTGTAAGGCACTGGCTTCTGGCGAAATAGGGCTTGCCGAAAATAGCCGGTCTACAACCTCTCAACACGTTGCATTGTCAGAACTGAGAGAGCTAATATCAATTCTGTACTGGAATGGAGAAGATATCTTACTTCAAGATGGGTCTATTAGATGGCTCAGCAGCAGCATTGGAGTCATATGGAACAGATGCTTGCATAACATCTTATCCACAAAGGGATGGGGCCGGGTGAACAGGATCAAATGATCTGTCTCCAGTCCATCAACTCACTGGGCAGTTCTGCTGCCAGTGAGTGAGTTGGGTTAACAACTCCATGGATCGCCATCACCATCCTGATCTTTAATGATTCAGTACACTACTGTACATTACATTCTGTATAGATAACCTCAACCTGCTCTCATCTACCCACCATTCCTCCCACATGCAAGCCATATTCCTACACAAGCAGTAAAGCTGTTAGTTTTGTAACACTCTGGATTTTACCAATTTTACCATAACCATAGGTTCACAGTTTCGGTATTTATGGTTGACATCGCAAGATTCGCAACTACCGGTAGATTAATCTACTGATTTGTCTTTTTTGAGTTTGTCTTGTCTTGTTTAAAAAAAAAAAAAAAAAAATCATGATTCTGTAATTCATTGTTGTAAATATCTGCATTATCAATAAATAAATCTTAAAAAAAAAAAAAGATTAATCTACTGACGGCTGATGACTATTGAACAACCACATTTGGAAGGACAGCTGAGAGGAGATACATTGATTGATTGATTGATTGATTGATTGATTGATTGATTGATTGATTGATTGCTAACTGTCTAAAATGATGAGGAGGTTATTTTTGAGGGGCGCTAGCCCCTCAGCTACAAACAGCTACAGCTGTAAACAGCTACAGTATAGTGTAGATTCTGTCTTAACACAAACATTAAATGCCATTGACAATGAATGGAGAATTTACGTCATATGTGTCTGAGCAAATCGGCTGTCGGTATGTCTGTCGATATGTCGGTGTAAACCCTTGGCCAATAAGGGACCACCATTTTTGGTGACGTAACTACGGTATGTTTCAAGGTTGGTATAAGGTCAATAATTTATTAGAGCGCTCCTCACTTCACACGGGTGTGATTTTTTTAATAGAGGTTAGCAGTGGATCAAACTAATGGATGGGCAGTGAGTGGGTGCAGGGTGTGTTGCGCAGCTGTTAGGACAGCTAGATCATAGCTGAATGGCAGTGGCATGGAAACACTGAGCTCTGCACGGAAACCTGCATTGGCCTCAGCCAGCCAAGACATAAGGCAAGATCGTGACCACCCTGAAAGCCAAGCCTGTAAGAAGAGCTCTGATACTGTAAGAAGAGCTCTGATGCTGTGAAAAAATCTCTAAAATGTTAAGGCATCCTCATAAGTCATAAGTCAGTAATGTACTAATTTGAATGTGAATATGACATAAGTTACAGCCTGATCCTTTTGTATCTCTCCTCGCAAATCCAGTGTTAACTATAATTTGACAAAGGTAACAAATATCTCGTAATATAGTTACTATGCTCATAATATCTGAGAATGAATTGCTCTCACGGGGTCCATGCAGAGCTTTCCACTTCATTGAAAGTTTCATGAAAGTTTCTACACTAACGACCTCATTTTCTATCTTTCAATCTGTTGAATTCAATTAAGTGCTACTATACCATGTGCTGAGTGCAGGGCATGCGAAGGAAGGACCTCATTTGGGAAGCTGAAATAGTACATGGCTTTGTCCAAATATTTTTTCAGAGTCTGCGCTCTTATTGGAGGTTGTTAACCTTCGCACACGGGCTCAGAAGACTGACACATGGCTTTGACATCGACTTTGTGTCTGTTTTGGCATCGTTAAAGGCCAATTTGTCAGCATTCAACGCTGGGGAGACAGGGAGATGTGTTTTCATGGGGCCTCACATCTGGGCCTTTTGTGTTTTAACAGTGTCCCGCTTCCTCTTTTAGAACCCTGAAGTACGAGTATAATGGGAAGGCCACGTTCCACTACCAGTTGGCCTCGTCTCACTGACACGCTCAAGCCAGGCGCTGCTACTACTCAAAACACAGTGCCCAATCCCTGTAGACCCAACCCTATCCCCCTGTGCCTGTTCTGCTATGTCCTCCAGAGGGTGATGAAAGTAGTCCAGCCAGATTGCATGATAATAATCGAAAAAAAGGGTAATGACCAATGAGTTTAATGCAATTGTTAGCTGCGTCGCTGAGAGGAAAACCTTCTATTTATCTGAGGTGTGGTGTAGACTATAATATGCACCGAGAGGCAGAGACGGACAGACAAGGAGAAGGCTGATAGTTCTGCTCCGGCTCTCAGGCACTGTGTGGGCGTTCTTGATTAAAGGGAAATAGGCTGAGTGGAAACTGTAATATGCAAGACGTGTGTGCTTGTTTTTTAAATTATTCATGCCCTCCCCTGTACTAGTTGACAACCCTGGATGTCAAGAACCACTCAATTTTGTTTTCAGACTCTCTGGCCAATAGCAACACCAAAACAGATGCAGAAACAATTAGAGGACGTGTTTTTTCCTTCCTCTCCTACCCACCCCTCGCCTTGTGATTGCACATCAAAGTTGTCAACCAAGTGTAAAGGCGCCTGTAATTGATTTTATTGTTTGGCTGCTTAAAGCAGTTGTCAGTTTTTAAAGGAGACCTCTGGTTGCAGACTGAGGTGATAGTCCAGACAGCCTCAGAATAGCACCAGATAGTGTTTAGACCAGTTTATTGGTTAGAATCTGAACAGCCTGTAAACGGATGGATGGTCAAGGCACCCACATGTGCATGCATGTGTCCATATGTACACACGCACGCACACACACACACGTGCGCACATGCACACACACACACACACACACACACACACACACACACACACACACACACACACACGCACGCACACACACGTGCAATTGTCTGCCCTCATCTTAAAATGTGTAATGTTTATTTTCATTTGAGTAAATGTCTTTGGTCCTCAGTAAACTTTGTGATGGGCATATACAGACTTTCGACTTTAAGTGACTTGATCTACCTAATGGTTATGTAGCCTACTGTTAGGAGCGGATGACATGGGTAAAGGAAGTGAACAATGGACAGTCACGGCGAATACACACACTCCCCACGGTTTGTTTGCTCTGAGAGGGCTGGCCTGGCCTCAGAACTGACTGATTTACAGTTTGTTGCTGTCTGTCAAGCAGCTGACAGATGGGACCCACACAACCACACAGCCATGCAGGGCTGAGACCATGACACTGTTGTTGAATGTCTCACTATTTACATTGACATCTTCACAAAATTCTGCTGGTGCTGAACATACAGCTATAAACAGTATGTATATATATATATACAGTATAGCCTACGGTGTACGGCATATTTATTTATTTATAGTATTTCACTGTTTTTAGAAAAGGTAAATATTAAATCTTCTCATATAGCTACTGTACACTGTGTATGTGTGCGTGCGTGCGTGCGTGCGTACGTGCGTGCGTGCGTGCGTGTACTGTATATTCCCCACAATGTGCCAAAGTATTAGTATTATTTTTGAGCATATTATGAAACATACATGTGAAATAATATTTTTTCAGCTTGGCAACAGAATAAGCTTAAATTCCCAGAACTTTGTAGCATTACAAATCGACAGAGAGAAGTCACACATACTGTAGATAGAATAATAAGAGAGAACTGTTTGGACAATAAATTGAGGAAACAGGAGCTATAAGACGAACAGTAGATAATTTTATTTTCTCACGTGCGGCAGGCAGAGAACAAAGAAAAGCGGGCTGTAGGATACCATTTCAGGGGTCGGAGGTCAGACGGGGCTGGAATGCTTTCAGGCATTTCCATAAGTTCGGAGGGAAGGTTAATAGCAACCATAAAACTCTAATAGTAGAATATCAACAAGCATGGTTTTGGTACCTGCATCGTCTAGCGGGCCACCTGTCATTCAAACAGCTAGAATATCTTGTCCCAGTCAGAGCTCACCGTGGGGGGACCGGACAGGCCAATAGACCTGCCGTAGGCTCAACTACATTTAGCAGCAGTTGGCACTGTATTCTTAAGTGTACCCATATGGTGAATAAACATGGCTGCTCGTATACGTGAAAGGGCTTTTTTCAACCCTTGAGAAAACAGTGTCACACACCAAACTAAAACAAGAGCTAAAATGTTACACAAGCCCTCCAGAAACAGCAGTAGTAGTTGTCATTTTGACAAGCCGTCTCGTGAGATATAAATAAATGGTCTAAGATATTTCTGGCATGCCATAGCGTGGGACACAACAACACACCTCTCATTTTGGCAAGTTTTATAGAGGGGTCCTTTAGGTTTTCACTGGCAATGTTCCAGTTCTGGTCAGCAGTTTGTTCAAATGCCATAAAATTGCACATGCTTTAATTCTCCCATAGACATATTATGCTTTCTTCAATATGTTTTGACAACATGCATGTGACTTTTCTCTGCAAAACAATTGCTTTTGAAAGTTGAAAACTTAAAATATATTGGTTGTCTCAGATTGAAACTAGTTTGTGCTTTTGACTATTTGGTATTTGCTCACCAATAATTCCATCCTGGTTTTTCTCAGTGCCAGGGACCTCATTCCCATCCAAGCAGAGTATCACATGACAGACTGGAGTTCCGGTCAGATGTTTGCTGAAAGTCTGAAAAGCACCTGGTTTTTGCATGGACCACTGTTTGGGTTTCCTCTGTGGCTCCTCATTGCAGGGCTACCCTATATGGGCTGGTGTAAAAGAAAACAGGGGAAAGCCACACTGGGACCAGTGTGAGAGGGAATGGCACACTTGCTGATTATGGGATCAACAGACATTTCCTGTCACCTCTCTTTGGGTCTAACAGTTAAGAATGGACCAAATGCTCTTGAGACAGAGCAATATTATTTTAAGACAGATTTAGAGCAGTACATGTATTTTTTTGCAATTTACTTAGTTGTCATACCTTTACTTTTTTGTCGTCATATTGTCGATGTTGGGCAGAAACCTTTTATTTCCATAGTTCATCTTTTTATGTAAGTACAGTACAGTAAGTACTGTATAAATAGTTAGTCTACTTCGTCATATGGCAGTTTTGTGCAAAAGTAGTGAAAATAGCAGATTTAACGGTTGACAACAATCGCTGAATGGTTATGGGATGTAAAGACTGCCTGAGTCCCTGGTTTGATTCCCGGGCCGGCTGAACCATTTGCTACTCTCTTTGCTACCCGTTTCCTGTCTCTTTTACTATCAATAAAGGCAGAAAATGCCTTTTTAGATTAGAATAAGAAGAAATTGCCAGCTCACAACACATCCCTACGATGTATATATATATATATATATATATATATATATATATAGTGTATACCGGTATAAAACATTGTGCAACAAATCATTTTGGCCAACCATTTTGTTTTTGTCATCATATCCACACTGTCAAATAACTAAGACTATCGAAAGCATGCTGGGGCCTCAGAATGAATTGATGGAATTGTGAGTGTGGAGGGAGAGACTTATTTTGCTCCTAATTGAGCCACAAGGTTTTGTTTTGTCAGGATATTTTGAGCCAAATGGAGTCAGATTCCCACAGGTCTCCTGGGACGAGAGAGGTCTAGGACCCATGGAAGCCAGCAGTGTCCTTCTCCTAATCCCTGTCATTATCCCCACTATTACACTGCCAACCACTGGCCTCTCATCAGTCTATTCCTCTTAAAGGGTGGGAGGTTTAACTGCTTTCTACCTCCTCTTTCATCTGCCTTTTCTCTTCTCTTTCTTCGTTTTTCTCCTGTGTATTGTTTCCTGTATTTTAGTTGAGGTTTCCTTCCTCAGCTTTCCACTGTGCAGATATTTCCATACATTTACTCTCCTGCAGACTTTATCTTGATACATTGCCCCTCTCTTTCTCTCTCTCTGTTTCTGGCACAACAGCGCCACGTTTGCCCCTACTGGTACTCTGCATTGGGACATAGTCACATAGTGACATAGGGACATTGCTGTTCTTTGGAGTGGTTGTTGCACCACTCAAAAATGAAATGGCGGGAGAATCTTCCACATGACATATTATCTATGTAGGCACAGATTTGACCTATTTTTACTGCACTCTAAAAACAACCGATGCTATTTATGTATTCTTGCAAAAAGAACAATATTTATGTTACCAGCCAATCATCCTGTCTCTTAGACAAATAGCTTACCTTAAGCAGCTATAAAACAAAAAGTTTGACAGAAGTATCTCAGTTGGAGAAGACAAACTGTCCTATTATAGCACATCCTGTGGGGGCCTGCTGTTTTGTCCATTGACAGGGAGCATAGTGGACATAGGATGGGGTGCGGGGGTGAGTAAGAAGAGGGGAAACACCTTGTGACCCCCCTGTTCCTGACATAGCTTCTGGAGGCATGGACACAACAAGGATGCTGTAGTATACAGCGAGACAGCTGCCTCCATGTGGATATATTAAATGGTGTTTTCCCATATTTATTTTCCTGGATACAGGGCCACAAATGTGGTGTTATAAAAAAAGCACACCCTCTAAGGGTAAAGAACCCTTTAGAGGCGATGGGAGCTAGGGTTCTATTCAGAATCTCAGATACATGTGTGTGCATGTACGTGTGTGCGACTGTGTGTGTGTGTGTGTGTGTGTGTGTGTGTGTGTGTGTGTGTGTGTGTGTGTGTGTGTGTGTGTGTGTGTGTGTGTGTGTGTGTGTGTGTGTGTGTGTGTGTGTGTGTGTGTGTGTGTGTGTGTGTGTGTGTGTGTGTGTGTGTACGTGTGTGTGCGTGTGTGTGCATGTGTGTTTTGGGGTAATTGCCGGCCCCGGGGACAGACATGCAATAAGGAAGGTAGATAAGTGATAAATAAACAAACAAAACTTTGTTTCTCGTGGCAACAACAATAATGTTCTTGGGAACATCTTAAGTTTTGCTCTGGCCACCCTTTGTTTAGGTTTTGATATGCACAGCTGCAGCCTTTGTCTGTGAGATGCAGACAGTCTGCCTAAGGCCTACTGCAGATAAATTCTGTGCTCTTTTTCAGTCACCCAGGGAAAATCGTCACTTTTATGGACTTCACAACTCAATTGCCATAAAAGTCTTCATGGAATGATGAATATTGATTTAAAAGTTTGTCAAAGTTATAATATCCCATTCAAAATGATACATAACTAAAAAATAAATAATGTAAATGCCTGGTTATTATTTAGTTCAACTTGAAGCTGGTTACATAAAAAGATATACTTTTGTGGTTGGTTAAGTGATATCAAGCAATATATATATCTATCTAACCACACAGTATTTTAAAAACAAGATAAAGAAAAAAATTACTTCAGTAGGCCTAGTAGTGAAAAGCGTATGCCAAAATATGGTCGCTTTAATAGCAGTGTATTTGCTCATTAAGGTCTACAACAATGGGCCAACCTTATCGACCCAGCCATTTTTTTTTAATGTAAGGTGCGGTTCTCTTTTCAATTCAATGCTGAGGTGAGGTCATATCAAGACAGGACAGCTGTGGGAAACATCGTGACTTCATGTTTGAATGGCTAATTATTAGGCATTCAACGTCCTCAGGATATTAAACAGTATTAAAAGACATGGTGATTTCAGGCTCAATGGTACAATACAAGGCAAACTTTGATCTTGTTTTTCATTTTTGTCAAACATTATTTTCTTTATTTTTACTTTTTCTAAAACAAACAAAATAAATAAATACAGAGTAGCCAGGACAATTATTATCACTTTGACAACCAATAACTTAAAATGTGTGCTGTCATATTATGTATGAAATACGAAACACACCTCTTCACCTCAGCATGCATGAGACACACAGACCCTCGGCCAGTTATCAATCTGCCCAGCAGGTGATCTGCTCCTCACACATTTGGGGCTGACGGTGTGTCTTCGGCTCCACGGCACTGCAGTGTGATGCTGTCTGAGACAGCAGAGTCGGTGCCTAGCAACCTGATGTGAAAGGTCAGATGCTGTAGTTCAGCACAGGTTAGGATTAGGGCTGAAAAGCCTCTACACACCAAACTGTCTTGTCCTGACATCTCCTGGCTACAATGGGAGATAGGATTAGGTGACGTCAGGTGACATCTCGTGTTTAAAAGTTGCTCCAAAAACATAGACCGTGAATGGTGCTGAAAAAGCTGCGGTATGGTTTGGGTCAAGTGGTCGGTCAAATCATTAACACTGCCATGGTGAGGGGTTCCATGCAAGTGACGGTTCTGTCCTTTTCTGCTCAGTAGTGCAACAAATGGGGTTTTATTTTCCTCTTGGGCTACCCAGGATAAAAATTATACCAACACCACCAAAAGGTATGAGATGGTAAGTGAAAGTGATAGGCTAATTTATAGAATAATCTACACATATTACAGATGTTGTATCCATTAGTTGTTCCAGACTAACATATAAGATGCATATAATTTTAAGAGTGTCCTGTGATGTTTTTGAACTTTAGGGTTGTTATCCACAACTGCATGAGCTGTCAGACTGAACTGACATATTAACCTTGTCCCTAGGCTGACTCAGGTGACACCCGGCTGTGACCCCCCTTGAGGCCCTTGGACCCTGTGCGCCTGGGCGTGATTTGTTGGGCCCGGAGACCCCTGCATTTAGACCACAAATCAAGTAGGAAAATCTCTGCGTAGCCGGCGGTTTTACACTTCAAACAGCCTCCCAGGTCACAGATTACACTCTCAGACACTTATCTCCTCCTCCAGTCAGTCCTCGGCAATACTAGGGCTGACATGTGTCCATAACACATGACTATGGTTCCCTATGTTATGGACTCTAGGGAACCGTGTGCCATAACTCACAAATTACACCGTCCCCTGCCTTACAGATGCATTGGGCAAATAAATAAAAAACTCCAGCTGTGCAAAGCATATGATAGTTATAGCTGCCAAACATATGACACCCATAATTTAAATTAGAGGGCTGCATTTTGTGCATACCAGGCCAGCAGAGATGTAAACACTGCTGCAACTGCATTCCATATGTATGTATGTATCACTACCAGAGTAATGTCATCTCTGATATGCTTCAGCTGAAAATTGGTTGACATATGTGATTGGATTACCGTAACATGGTGCTGGTTTCGGTCAGTTTCACTGAGGTTTCCAAGCATTAGGGGCCACAGTGACATAACGGTAGAAGCAGTCATATTACAACAGCAGGGTCATTTCCAACGCAAGATCAAAAGCACTGCCACACAGTAAAATCGATGATGATTTTACTCTGAGAGTTACAATAATTATTATTATTATTTAGACTAAAATCGTCAAACAGGCCTGGGCCATGGCTCAGTGGTCCAGGCGGCCTTCACTGCATGTCACTCCCCCATCTCTCTCCCCATTTCCTGTGAGCCTACTGTCTGTCCCTCTATAAAAAATATAAAAATAAAGGTGAAAGCCACAAAAAGAAATAACATTAAAATCGTCAAACAATACAAATGACTCTACAGCAGGCATGGGATTATAATTTATATAGCCTATACTGTTGCTTTTCACACTCATCAGTGACAGTCAGAAATGCTCAGCATCTTACTGTAAAATCAACAAATGGAGGATCGACTTCACATTAATATTGTGAAATTTGCATCAGTGTTCAATCTACACATAACACTTGAACAATTAACATGAGGCATTACAAGATTACAAAGACATTTCCCACACATCTACGCACTATTATACGCATGCATCTGCATTATTTTCTCTTGGCAACCACTATAGGCAATGTTATAAGAAAAGAGGTCTCTTAAAAGACGGTGTAATCTGGCCATCTGTTTCTTATCTACACTCCTTTATTTTTTAAATTTGTGAAGTTATTTGTCTTGTGGATACTGGGCTCCGAAGCAGCAGGCACCCAATCCGCTCCATAGGGATTGAGATAGAGGCACAACCCACCTGGTGTGTGTGTGTGTGTGTGTGTGTGTGTGTGTGTGTGTGTGTGTGTGTGTGTGTGTGTGTGTGTGTGTGTGTGTGTGTGTGTGTGTGTGTGTGTGTGTGTGTGTGTGTGTGTGTGTGTGTGTGTGTGTGTGTGTGTGTGTGTGTGTGTACACTGTGTGTGCGTGTGCGTGTGTGTGTGTGTGTGTGTACACTGTGTGTGCGTGTGTGTGTGTGTGTGTGTGTGTGTGTGTGTGTGTGTGTGTGTGTGTGTGTGTGTGTGTGTGTGTGTGTGTGTGTGTGTGTGTGTGTGTGTGTGTGTGTGTGTGTGTGTGTGTGTGTGAGAGAGAGAGAGAGAGAGAGAGAGATAGTGAGAGAAACATTATTCTACTTAGAGAAATAACTTCTTCTGCGGTCTCTACGTTGTACTTCAGAATTAAGCAGTGGTGGACAGTAATTAACAACATTTCAGATCTGCTCGATCACAATTATATATAGCAAGTACACCAGTACTTTAACTCAAATACAAATTTGATTGAAAGTTACTCAATCAAATTTGTACTATATAATATTGATAGATAATATTGATATCCATGATACGATGCCATCAACAGCTGTATCAGAGAGACTGAACGTCTGTGCGCAACGATATGAGATACATGCTCTGCTCCTGTTCATTTTGTTCTTATCCTCGTTTTCATATCTGCTATAGGCACGTCATGTGTCCGCTGTCAATACTATATATTTCTCTGTGTCTAATAAACTAGAATGTATGTACAATGTGGCCTGGTGTTGACATAATTATGTTCTCTGCATGCCATGTGTGACTCAGCTGATATTCACCCACCACCCCTTTGGTTTAGATAGAGACTCATGAGGGAGTGGTCCCTGACAGCGGACACATGACGTGCCTATAGCAGATATGAAAACGAGGTTAAGAACAAAATGAACAGGAGCAGAGCATGTATCTCATATCGTTGCGCACAGACGTTCAGTCTCTCTGATACAGCTGTTGATGGCATCGTATCATGGATATCAATATGCTTACATAGATGACACTGGGTCAAGCAGAAGTATTGGGAAAGAGTACTTTGTCCACCACTGGACTCAAAAGTCCAGAGTGACTAGAGTGGTTATACACTTGCACGAGCACGCGCACGCACGCACACGCACGCACACGCACACGCACGCACACACACACACACACACACACACACACACACACACACACACACACACACACACACACACACACACACACACACACACACACAGAACTAGGCTGGTCTAGACCTCTGCTTTTTCAGCAAGCTTTACACAGCACAGTGACTGCTGGAATTAATTTGAGCAACTCCCCACTGTCACCACTAGGAGGCACGTTTAGAATTTTACCTTTCCACACTTCATTGCAGATAAATTGCCTTGTGTCAGTATATTTGAAAGTAGACATAGGCCTACTCAATCATGAGATAATCGTAATTCACTAATCACTAGCCTATTCCAAATTGTTTGAAATGTTGCCTTTCCCTCGTTCATTATCCTGAAAACAAATGTAGCTATAAATCACCACAAATCAATCATTAGGTAAAGACGAAAACAGTGTGAATCGCTACTTAACTTATGTGATGGCAAATGAAAAATATAGGCTATATTTCCTTGTGGTAAATTAGTGGTTATAACTGCTAGGTAAGTGGCGTGAAGAAAGCATAGCCAAATCAAATTACCAAATGATGTGTGCAAAGTAAACTATAATTTATCATAACAAACTATTCAAGATTATTTGAAGTAGGGCCTATACAAACACCTTTTTATCTACAAGGATTTATGAAACTTGATCCAGTGATCAAAAGGTTGCTGGAGGGTTGAAAGTGTGTGGGGTTAATGGTTTCAGTTGTTGTTGATCACCTCAAGCTCACACGACTGCCGTCGCCAATTCAGAGGAGCTTTAACTAGGCCTAATACGTTTTATTTCCTCTTTATTGTCTTGTTAATTGTCTTGTTTTGAGCTCGTATTATGTTCACCGAAACAAAGAATCCTCTACGGTAAATAATATAGCCTACGTCTTAAATAGCCTAAATTGAAATGAGGTAGGAGTCTATCCTGTAAAACAGCATGCTCAAGCGGCAAGCCTTAAGGCGTCAGCTCTGAATAAACTTTGAATAAGCATTAAGCAATAAGCAGTAAAGTAAGGTCCCTCACAAAGACATGACCGATGCAAGTTTCCTTTTGTTTTTGTTTAAACCTGTTTGTTTGCTTGTCCCTTTATCATGGAAATTAATCCCATACTTGACAATTGATTTCACACATCCCCTGAGCAAGCATTTACATTAATCTAATCATGAACCAGTTTGAAAGTTCACTGTTGATGTAGGCCAATTGTTATCTTTTTTCAGGCCAATATATTAAATATTTTCTTTCATTGGCTTTTTTAAGTGTAAAACACAACACAGAGTTGAATGTATAGCTCCTCCACAACACAGTGAACACACACAAAAAGTGTGGAACAACACACTGCAGATTGTATAGTTTGCACCATTAACACCTTTTTATGATTGTACAGCAATGCAAATCTGCTTGTAAATCTACCTAAATGATTGACAAATTAATACATTAATATATTTACGTGATAATAAAAAAATAGAAAAAAATATTTTTCAGATGATTTTCAGAAGGTGTATCAAAATTAGTTGCCAACCTGTCTTTTTTTCCGTTCCTCTTTTTTGTTTTCCATAAAAGAACAAATGTATACCATATCATAATGTTTGTGTAGCAATTTATAACCTGTTCTCAATAAAAAACTTATTTGACAAAAAATAAATTAGTTGCCAACTCAGCTACGGTTGAATTAGACATTAGATTGATGTGAGCCTATTGACAGCAAATAATACTGACTGACTAACTGTATATTATACAGTCAGTCAGTGGGTAGGGTCTGAACAGCATATAGGGCCGGCTATTGCATGACTGTATGTCATCCCAGCAGCCACTGCCAGTGAGCCATGGTGTGTGCTAAAGAGGTGAGAGAGGAGGAGGAGGAGGAGGGGGATGTGAGACCAAAAGTGTTTTAATGGGGGAGGGGGTCGTCCTGGGAGGGGACTAGGGGGTGTGGAGGGCCGAGTTTAAAAAGGCAGGCAGCAGCGACCAGTCCTCACTCTCACATGCATTCTGTGCTCTCAACGTAAATCCATTAAAACTCACAACTGTAACAGCTTTGTAGTCTCGGTTTGCACTGATATTTGGTTTGCTTCTTCTCGTGGACAACTGAAGCCTTGGGATTTTACTCTGAAAACAAAGGAAACTGCTTGTTGTGCCTTTTCTGCTACAACTCAACTCCAGCAATGGAAGCCACAACTATGGAATATGATAACTATGAATACTATGACGACAACGAGACTGTATGTGACTTCTCTGAGTGGGAACCTTCCTACTCCCTCATCCCTGTTCTCTACATGCTCATCTTCATCCTGGGCCTCTCAGGCAACGGCGTTGTCATCTTCACTGTCTGGAGGTCCAAATCCAAGCGTAGGGCAGCAGACGTCTACATTGGCAACCTGGCTCTGGCTGATCTTACCTTTGTTATTACCCTACCTCTGTGGGCCGTGTATACCGCCCTGGGCTACCACTGGCCTTTTGGCATTGCTCTGTGCAAGATCAGCAGTTACGTTGTTCTGGTGAACATGTATGCCAGTGTGTTCTGCCTCACCTGCCTGAGCTTTGACCGATACCTGGCGATCGTCCACTCTCTGTCCAGCACCAGGCTTCGTTCAAGGGGGACCATGCTGGCCTCATTGGGAGCGATTTGGCTCCTGTCTGGACTGCTCGCTGTGCCCACGCTGTTGTTTCGCACCACGATCACAGATCCAAACAGCAACCGCACAATGTGCGCCATGGACTTCAGTCTGGTCACTATGAACCGGAGGCATGAGTACTGGTGGATCGCAGGGCTCAGCCTCTCCTCCTCTGCCCTGGGCTTCCTGATGCCTTTCCTGGCAATGACCATCTTCTACTGCTTCATCGGCTGCACTGTCACCCGCCACTTCAACAACCTGCGCAAGGAGGACCAGAAGAAGAAGCGTCTGCTGAAGATCATCACCACCCTGGTGGTGGTGTTTGCCTTCTGCTGGACACCCTTTCACGTGCTGAAGAGCATGGATGCTCTGTCCTACCTCGATCTGGCCCCCAGCTCCTGCATGTTCCTTCGCTTCCTCCTGCTCGCCCACCCCTACGCCACCTGCTTGGCCTACGTCAACAGCTGCCTCAACCCATTCTTGTATGCTTTCTTTGACCTGCGCTTTCGTTCCCAATGTCTGTGCCTGCTCAACCTGAAGAAAGCAATGCATGGTCAGATGAGCTCCATTTCATCCACGCTCAGCGCCCAGACTCAGAAGTCAGAGATACAGTCTCTGGCCACCAAGGTGTAGGAGTGGATGGTGGAGATAGGTGGAGTAAGAGCCCGCTGGACGGTTTCTGTCTCTCGCACTATTGGAACATTTAAAAGACACAAAAAATACAGACTTTATGTGTAGCTGATAAGACATGAATGATGAGATGATGAACTATGAAATGTCACTGCTCACCGTTGTGAGTTTGTTTATGTTTTCCTTTATTGCTGATGTAGCTATGAGATGGGTGGGAGCTCTGCGTGTGTGACTCAAATTGCTGGACTTTGAACCGGGAGCCAGCTGGCTGAGCTCCTTGGTTGCTTTTCACCCCCTCAAATGTACTCTGCAAAACCTTATCTTTGAACTATGATGGACTATGGGTGACCAGAACTATGTTTGTAACCACACACATGCATATTTTTTAATTGTGAGTTGATGACACATATTGGTCCTGTATTACCGTAACTGTAAATCTGTTTACACTGGGTAAACCATAAAGTTGTACAGTATTTTCATACCATAGCTTTTTTTCAAATCTATTGTTTTGTTTTGGAAGCACTTGTTAAATAACAGATTAAAAAATACACCCAAAAAAAGATCTGCCTTGCTTGTGTGAATGGCTGTATCTTCCTTAAGCTTGTTTGTGAGGTAGAGGTGCTGGGGAGCGAGGGAGGGGGGGTGTAAGAGTAAAGGTGTTGCAGCTTAATTATATAGTTTGTGGAGGAGACGAGGGCAGACAGGCAGATGGCTGTTGACAAATGTTGTCGGGGAAGTAGAAGGGATTGGGGGTGAGTGGGTGGCTGATGGGGGGGATTCACAATGTAGCCCTGACACTAAAAGTAAGAAATGAACTAAATAATTGTTTCTGTGTGATGTATATATTTTATTTTTATGAAAATGTTGTAACTAACTACTGTATTAAAGATGTGTTCTATGAACCCAAATGTGTATGTTTCTCGTGTGTGTGGGTGAGAGAGAGAGAGAGAAAGCAAGTCAAATAAAAACAAATGAAAACATAGGTTGTTTTAAACATCTCAAAAGCATTTATCAAGGTTTGGGGGGAAAATAGGATTGTGAGAATAATGCGTTGCAACTCTAACTCCATTTCAATATTTATGAAAAGGTCTGTACGTGGCTCTAGAAATTCACAACAATTTGCAGCAGTGTCTTGCCCCTTTTTATTCATCATGGAGCATGTTTACATCAGTTTCACTGGAGAGCGTTTAATTGCTCCATCCTGTTATTTCTGTGATAAAGATCACCCAGAGGGGCCAGAGCTTTGGTATGAATGCCTTGCATTTGGTTTACACCTAGAGACTAATAGATCTCTAATCTCTATTCATTCACAACCACCATCCAGACTGTAACCGGATTATGCAAACCAACAGTCAGTCACCCAGGAAGAGTGTGTATTGAAAACTCACCTGGACCTGCCTATTACCTTCTGGCACAATAGGTCTCTGTCTACCTTTGGATGGTTGAGAATGTTTCTCATCAAAATTCAGGTTTTAATGTTAGAAAATGTGGAAAAATAAATAAGATGACAACAGACTGGTGTTATCAAAGCAAGTTAAGGGACACTTGTCCTTAAAAAAAGAACCTAACTCTATACTTCAGACGATTTCAGAGAGGAATGGTCGACAAAAACAATACTGTCTGTACCATCGTCAGTTCTGCCTCAACAGCATTGCAGCCAATATTACCAGTAGGCCTACCTCTGGAATCTGGACGGGTTTATCTATCCACAGGAGGCAGGGCCAACCGCCCACATGTTCAATGAATAATGGGGTCATTACCAATGAGTGACTCTTCTGAGGGATTCTTTGATATAACAGTAATGAGCTCTGTTGGACATAATTACTGTTTAGCGGTAGTGACGGTGGTATAGAGACTGAGAGGGGGGGGGGGGTTCTAAACCTGGCAGAAATCGGGCTACTGAACAAGTCAATATTTGTCCCTGTTGACAAGAGATTGCCGTTAGAGCGGTTGTGAGGGTGAGGGGGGAGGCTTTGAGGCGGTGATGCTATTTGGTTGGGGAGGATGGGTGAGGGGGTAGGGGGATTATGCAGATGCCCAAACAGAGTGATGATAGAGTGGAGGACTTTTGCACAAATTGCAATCGAAGAAGAAATGAATTAGCATGGGCACCGAAAGTGTATGGATCATAGTTGTACAGGACAGGTTAATCCTGCACATTCCAGAAACCAACAACAGATGTGAAATGCTGAGAATGTTCAGGCAACGTGGTTCAGCTTTTCTTCATACAGATCATATGTTACGCATTGGCTATTGTGGAGAACAGAAGAGATCTGACAGCGGTGGGGCTTAACTTAAATCACGCATGACTGCAACACTGATGTACACAACAGCTTCAGCGTGTTTGTCCCATACAGGAAAAACTGACAGAGTGGCTTTAGTGGTGGGAGAAACCATCCTGTAACGCAAAGGCCACTTACAGGTTTAATCCTTGCAGCACCCAATTTGGCCATCATCACTCATGAGGTATTTTCAAATGTATTTGAAAAATGTATTTTCAAATGTATTTGTTGCTCTGGATTACAGAAAACGGTATAAGGCAAACTAACTAGAGTGTACTTCAGTTTATGCATAATTTGGCTGATGCTAGTGATAAGTAATAGTTCATTGATAATATGACAGATAGAGTGGAGTCAATCATGCATGGAGGACTGACCAGACTTGTTGTTATTGAGATAAGTTGTGCTGACAGCTTGTCCAATGGTGTTAGCCAGTAAGACTGCTTTGGACTAACTCAACCAGAAGGCCAGCAGACCAAAGCACTGAGAGGGTGCATGGAGGCCACAGCCAATTGAAAAAG